>NC_134411.1:7985746-7990746 GCF_038048845.1 Mixophyes fleayi | reverse complement strand
CTACAGTAAAGCTCATGTTTTTGTTTGGCAGTTGAACTTTTTTTTCCTTTACAATGTCCGTGTTTATGATCTCCTTCATGTTTTTCATGATCCCATGATGATATGGTCCAGAAATTCTGGTACAATGTGTAGCTGTCTGTAATGGAATGGGAATATGTGACTATCATTCTTAAAGAGCTGAAAGAGAAATGTCAGCATAACACTGAAAAAAATATCTTACCATAAGGTTTCATATCTGAAAATTTCAATTTTCCGTTTCAATTGTCCCTAAACGAAAATGGAACTATTTAAAATGTACACTTGTATATCTTAAATTCTTCCACTTAATAGTATCTAATGCGATGTCGATTTCTTTACTGTCTTCTATTTGCGGACATTTAGTTAATACTTGTGGACATTTTGGAGGAGACTTATGGAAACTTGTGAACTGAGAAAAAGATCCTGGAAATAGCTACCCAAAGCAAGCAATGAGTTTCGATCATTTTTCCAGGACAGTTTAGAAAATGGAATATCCCAATGGATCTTATGGATTTCACCTCCTCATTCCAATGCACCACCTTTTATCACAAATGACCCGTTTTCATTTTACGAAACATCAGTACAGAGACAGACAGGTTTGCCAATTTCAGTTTGGTCGCTATCGCTATCTTTGCAGCCGCACATTGAAAATCTCTAACTCAGGTCTGTAATGCTGGACACACACGCAATAATAACACATCGTCATGACAGAATTATCGACATGGACACAAAAGATTCAATTTGACAAAGTCTTTTTCAGACATTCCCATGAAACCAAAAGCTGACTGACCAGATTGCACTGGATTTCCTCTGTCTCTGTCCAAGTTGACTGTCAATGTGTGACCGATTTGCAAATGGATCTTCTCGGTTAACGCTCAAGCAGAGCATTGCATGCATTGCAATACGGATCCTGCATCCTACATATTACCAGCTGCAACAATAAGGAAGCATTAGGCCCCAGTGAGATTTCAACTCACGACCCCTGGTTTACAAGACCAGTGCTCTAACCCCTGAGCTATGGAGCCATTGAAGCATTTGGTGTTGAACATTTTTTATGTCTGATTGATGGCAAAAAGTATTCTACAGTAAATCTCATGTTTTTGTTCGGCAGTAACTTTTTTTTTCTTTACAATATCCGTGTTTATGATCTCCTTCATGTTCTTCATGATCCCATGATGATATGGTCCAGAAATTCTGGTACAATGTGTAGCTGTCTGTAATGGAATGGGAATATGTGACTATCATTCTTAAAGAGCTGAAAGAGAAATGTCAGCATAACACTGAAAAAAATATCTTACCATAAGGTTTCATATCTGAAAATTTCAATTTTCCGTTTCAATTGTCCCTAAACGAAAATGGAACTATTTAAAATGTACACTTGTGTATCTTAAATTCTTCCACTTAATAGTATCTAATGCGATGTCGATTTCTTTACTGTCTTCTATTTGCGGACATTTAGTTAATACTTGTGGACATTTTGGAGGAGACTTATGGAAACTTGTGAACTGAGAAAAAGATCCTGGAAATAGCTACCCAAAGCAAGCAATGAGTTTCGATCATTTTTCCAGGACAGTTTAGAAAATGGAATATCCCAATGGATCTTATGGATTTCACCTCCTCATTCCAATGCACCACCTTTTATCACAAATGACCCGTTTTCATTTTACGAAACATCAGTACAGAGACAGACAGGTTTGCCAATTTCAGTTTGGTCGCTATCGCTATCTTTGCAGCCGCACATTGAAAATCTCTAACTCAGGTCTGTAATGCTGGACACACACGCAATAATAACACATCGTCATGACAGAATTATCGACATGGACACAAAAGATTCAATTTGACAAAGTCTTTTTCAGACATTCCCATGAAACCAAAAGCTGACTGACCAGATTGCACTGGATTTCCTCTGTCTCTGTCCAAGTTGACTGTCAATGTGTGACCGATTTGCAAATGGATCTTCTCGGTTAACGCTCAAGCAGAGCATTGCATGCATTGCAATACGGATCCTGCATCCTACATATTACCAGCTGCAACAATAAGGAAGCATTAGGCCCCAGTGAGATTTCAACTCACGACCCCTGGTTTACAAGACCAGTGCTCTAACCCCTGAGCTATGGAGCCATTGAAGCATTTGGTGTTGAACATTTTTTATGTCTGATTGATGGCAAAAAGTATTCTACAGTAAATCTCATGTTTTTGTTCGGCAGTAACTTTTTTTTTCTTTACAATATCCGTGTTTATGATCTCCTTCATGTTCTTCATGATCCCATGATGATATGGTCCAGAAATTCTGGTACAATGTGTAGCTGTCTGTAATGGAATGGGAATATGTGACTATCATTCTTAAAGAGCTGAAAGAGAAATGTCAGCATAACACTGAAAAAAATATCTTACCATAAGGTTTCATATCTGAAAATTTCAATTTTCCGTTTCAATTGTCCCTAAACGAAAATGGAACTATTTAAAATGTACACTTGTGTATCTTAAATTCTTCCACTTAATAGTATCTAATGCGATGTCGATTTCTTTACTGTCTTCTATTTGCGGACATTTAGTTAATACTTGTGGACATTTTGGAGGAGACTTATGGAAACTTGTGAACTGAGAAAAAGATCCTGGAAATAGCTACCCAAAGCAAGCAATGAGTTTCGATCATTTTTCCAGGACAGTTTAGAAAATGGAATATCCCAATGGATCTTATGGATTTCACCTCCTCATTCCAATGCACCACCTTTTATCACAAATGACCCGTTTTCATTTTACGAAACATCAGTACAGAGACAGACAGGTTTGCCAATTTCAGTTTGGTCGCTATCGCTATCTTTGCAGCCGCACATTGAAAATCTCTAACTCAGGTCTGTAATGCTGGACACACACGCAATAATAACACATCGTCATGACAGAATTATCGACATGGACACAAAAGATTCAATTTGACAAAGTCTTTTTCAGACATTCCCATGAAACCAAAAGCTGACTGACCAGATTGCACTGGATTTCCTCTGTCTCTGTCCAAGTTGACTGTCAATGTGTGACCGATTTGCAAATGGATCTTCTCGGTTAACGCTCAAGCAGAGCATTGCATGCATTGCAATACGGATCCTGCATCCTACATATTACCAGCTGCAACAATAAGGAAGCATTAGGCCCCAGTGAGATTTCAACTCACGACCCCTGGTTTACAAGACCAGTGCTCTAACCCCTGAGCTATGGAGCCATTGAAGCATTTGGTGTTGAACATTTTTTATGTCTGATTGATGGCAAAAAGTATTCTACAGTAAATCTCATGTTTTTGTTCGGCAGTAACTTTTTTTTTCTTTACAATATCCGTGTTTATGATCTCCTTCATGTTCTTCATGATCCCATGATGATATGGTCCAGAAATTCTGGTACAATGTGTAGCTGTCTGTAATGGAATGGGAATATGTGACTATCATTCTTAAAGAGCTGAAAGAGAAATGTCAGCATAACACTGAAAAAAATATCTTACCATAAGGTTTCATATCTGAAAATTTCAATTTTCCGTTTCAATTGTCCCTAAACGAAAATGGAACTATTTAAAATGTACACTTGTGTATCTTAAATTCTTCCACTTAATAGTATCTAATGCGATGTCGATTTCTTTACTGTCTTCTATTTGGGGACATTTAGTTAATACTTGTGGACATTTTGGAGGAGACTTATGGAAACTTGTGAACTAAGAAAAAGATCCTGGAAATAGCTACCCAAAGCAAGCAATGAGTTTCGATCATTTTTCCAGGACAGTTTAGAAAATGGAATATCCCAATGGATCTTATGGATTTCACCTCCTCATTCCAATGCACCACCTTTTATCACAAATGACCCGTTTTCATTTTACGAAACATCAGTACAGAGACAGACAGGTTTGCCAATTTCAGTTTGGTCGCTATCGCTATCTTTGCAGCCGCACATTGAAAATCTCTATCTCAGGTCTGTAATGCTGGACACACACGCAATAATAACACATCGTCATGACAGAATTATCGACATGGACACAAAAGATTCAATTTGACAAAGTCTTTTTCAGACATTCCCATGAAACCAAAAGCTGACTGACCAGATTGCACTGGATTTCCTCTGTGTCTGTCCAAGTTGACTGTCAATGTGTGACCGATTTGCAAATGGATCTTCTCGGTTAACGCTCAAGCAGAGCATTGCATGCATTGCAATACGGATCCTGCATCCTACATATTACCAGCTGCAACAATAAGGAAGCATTAGGCCCCAGTGAGATTTCAACTCATGACCCCTGGTTTACAAGACCAGTGCTCTAACCCCTGAGCTATGGAGCCATTGAAGCATTTGGTGTTGAACATTTTTTATGTCTGATTGATGGCAAAAAGTATTCTACAGTAAATCTCATGTTTTTGTTCGGCAGTAACTTTTTTTTTCTTTACAATATCCGTGTTTATGATCTCCTTCATGTTCTTCATGATCCCATGATGATATGGTCCAGAAATTCTGGTACAATGTGTAGCTGTCTGTAATGGAATGGGAATATGTGACTATCATTCTTAAAGAGCTGAAAGAGAAATGTCAGCATAACACTGAAAAAAATATCTTACCATAAGGTTTCATATCTGAAAATTTCAATTTTCCGTTTCAATTGTCCCTAAACGAAAATGGAACTATTTAAAATGTACACTTGTGTATCTTAAATTCTTCCACTTAATAGTATCTAATGCGATGTCGATTTCTTTACTGTCTTCTATTTGGGGACATTTAGGAAATACTTGTGGACATTTTGGAGGAGACTTATGGAAACTTGTGAACTGAGAAAAAGATCCTGGAAATAGCTACCCAAAGCAAGCAATGAGTTTCGGTCATTTTTCCAGGACAGTTTAGAAAATGGAATATCCCAATGGATCTTATGGATTTCACCTCCTCATTCCAATGCACCACCTTTTATCACAAATGGCCCGTTTTCATTTTACGAAACATCAGTACAGAGACAGACAGGT
>NC_134411.1:7865746-7958246 GCF_038048845.1 Mixophyes fleayi | reverse complement strand
CATTAATAACACATCGTCATGACAGAATTATCGACATGGACACAAAAGATTCAATTTGACAAAGTCTTTTTCAGACATTCCCATAAAACCAAAAGCTGACTGACCAGATTGCACTGGATTTCCTCTGTCTCTGTCCAAGTTGACTGTCAATGTGTGACCGATTTGCAAATGGATCTTCTCGGTTAACGCTCAAGCAGAGCATTGCATGCATTGCAATACGGATCCTGCATCCTACATATTACCAGCTGCAACAATAAGGAAGCATTAGGCCCCAGTGAGATTTCAACTCACGACCCCTGGTTTACAAGACCAGTGTTCTAACCCCTGAGCTATGGAGCCATTGAAGCATTTGGTGTTGAACATTTTTTATGTCTGATTGATGGCAAAAAGTATTCTACAGTAAATCTCATGTTTTTGTTCGGCAGTTGAACTTTTTTTTCCTTTACAATATCCGTGTTTATGATCTCCTTCATGTTCTTCATGATCCCATGATGATATGGTCCAGAAATTCTGGTACAATGTGTAGCTGTCTGTAATGGAATGGGAATATGTGACTATCATTCTTAAAGAGCTGAAAGAGAAATGTCAGCATAACACTGAAAAAAATATCTTACCATAAGGTTTCATATCTGAAAATTTCAATTTTCCGTTTCAATTGTCCCTAAACGAAAATGGAACTATTTAAAATGTACACTTGTGTATCTTAAATTCTTCCACTTAATTGTATCTAATGCGATGTCGATTTCTTTACTGTCTTCTATTTGGGGACATTTAGGAAATACTTGTGGACATTTTGAAGGAGACTTATGGAAACTTGTGAACTGAGAAAAAGATCCTGGAAATAGCTACCCAAAGCAAGCAATGAGTTTCGGTCATTTTTCCAGGACAGTTTAGAAAATGGAATATCCCAATGGATCTTATGGATTTCACCTCCTCATTCCAATGCACCACCTTTTATCACAAATGGCCCGTTTTCATTTTACGAAACATCAGTACAGAGACAGACAGGTTTGCCAATTTCAGTTTGGTAGCTATCGCTATCTTTGCAGCCGCACATTGAAAATCCCTATCTCAGGTCTGTAATGCTGGACACACACGCAATAATAACACATCGTCATGACAGAATTATCGTCATGGACACAAAAGATTCAATTTGACAAAGTCTTTTTCAGACATTCCCATGAAACCAAAAGCTGACTGACCAGATTTCCTCTGTCTCTGTCCAAGTTGACTGTCAATGTGTGACCGATTTGCAAATGGATCTTCTCGGTTAACGCTCAAGCAGAGCATTGCATGCATTGCAATACGGATCCTGCATCCTACATATTACCAGCTGCAACAATAAGGAAGCATTAGGCCCCAGTGAGATTTGAACTCACGACCCCTGGTTTACAAGACCAGTGCTCTAACCCCTGAGCTATGGAGCCATTGAAGCATGTGGTGTTGAACATTTTTTATGTCTGATTGTTGGCAAAAAATATTCTACAGTAAATCTCATGTTTTTGTTCGGCAGTAACTTTTTTTTCCTTTACAATATCCGTGTTTATGATCTCCTTCATGTTCTTCATGATCCCATGATGATATGGTCCAGAAATTCTGGTACAATGTGTAGCTGTCTGTAATGGAATGGGAATATGTGACTATAATTCTTAAAGAGCTGAAAGAGAAATGTCAGCATAACACTGAAAAAAATATCTTATCTTAAGGTTTCATATCTGAAAATTTCAATTTTCCGTTTCAATTGACCCTAAACGAAAATGGAACTATTTAAAATGTACACTTGTGTATCTTAAATTCTTCCACTTAATAGTATCTAATGCGATGTCGATTTCTTTACTGTCTTCTATTTGGGGACATTTAGGAAATACTTGTGGACATTTTGGAGGAGACTTATGGAAACTTGTGAACTGAGAAAAAGATCCTGGAAATAGCTACCCAAAGCAAGCAATGAGTTTCGGTCATTTTTCCAGGACAGTTTAGAAAATGGAATATCCCAATGGATCTTATGGATTTCACCTCCTCATTCCAATGCACCACCTTTTATCACAAATGGCCCGTTTTCATTTTACGAAACATCAGTACAGAGACAGACAGGTTTGCCAATTTCAGTTTGGTAGCTATCGCTATCTTTGCAGCCGCACATTGAAAATCCCTATCTCAGGTCTGTAATGCTGCACACACACGCAATAATAACACATCGTCATGACAGAATTATCGACATGGACACAAAAGATTCAATTTGACAAAGTCTTTTTCAGACATTCCCATGAAACCAAAAGCTGACTGACCAGATTGCACTGGATTTCCTCTGTCTCTGTCCAAGTTGACTGTCAATGTGTGACCGATTTGCAAATGGATCTTCTCGGTTAACGCTCAAGCAGAGCATTGCATGCATTGCAATACGGATCCTGCATCCTACATATTATCAGCTGCAACAATAAGGAAGCATTAGGCCCCAGTGAGATTTCAACTCACGACCCCTGGTTTACAAGACAAGTGCTCTAACCCCTGAGCTATGGAGCCATTGAAGCATTTGTTGTTGAACATTTTTTATGTCTGATTGATGGCGAAAAGTTTTCTACAGTAAATCTCATGTTCTTGTTCGGCAGTTGCACTTTTGTTTCCTTTACAATATCCGTGTTTATGATCTTCTTCATGTTCTTCATGATCCCATGATGATATGGTCCAGAAATTCTGGTACAATGTGTAACTGTCTGTAATGGAATGGGATTATGTGACAATAATTCTTAAAGAGCTGAAAGAGAAATGGCAGCTTAACACTGAAACAAATATCTTACCATAAGGTTTCATATCTGAAAATTTCAATTTTCCGTTTCAATTGTCCCTAAACTAAAATGGAACTATTTAAAATGTACACTTGTGTATCTTAAATTCTTCCACTTAATAGTATCTAATGCGATGTCGATTTCTTTACTGTCTTCTATTTGGGGACATTTAGGAAATACTTGTGGACATTTTGAAGGAGACTTATGGAAACTTGTGAACTGAGAAAAAGATCCTGGAAATAGCTACCCAAAGCAAGCAATGAATTTCGGTCATTTTTCCAGGACAGTTTAGAAAATGGAATATCCCTAATGGATCTTATGGATTTCACCTCCTCATTCCAATGCACCACCTTTTATCACAAATGGCCCATTTTTATTTTACAAAACATCAGCACAGAGACAGACAGATTTGCCAATTTCAGTTTGGTCGCTATCTTTGCAGCCGCACATTGAAAATCCCTATCTCAGTTCTGTAATGCTGGACACACACGCATTAATAACACATCGTCATGACAGAATTATCGACATGGACACAAAAGATTCAATTTGACAAAGTCTTTTTCAGACATTCCCATAAAACCAAAAGCTGACTGACCAGATTGCACTGGATTTCCTCTGTCTCTGTCCAAGTTGACTGTCAATGTGTGACCGATTTGCAAATGGATCTTCTCGGTTAACGCTCAAGCAGAGCATTGCATGCATTGCAATACGGATCCTGCATCCTACATATTACCAGCTGCAACAATAAGGAAGCATTAGGCCCCAGTGAGATTTCAACTCACGACCCCTGGTTTACAAGACCAGTGCTCTAACCCCTGAGCTATGGAGCCATTGAAGCATTTGGTGTTGAACATTTTTTATGTCTGATTGATGGCAAAAAGTATTCTACAGTAAATCTCATGTTTTTGTTCGGCAGTTGAACTTTTTTTTCCTTTACAATATCCGTGTTTATGATCTCCTTCATGTTCTTCATGATCCCATGATGATATGGTCCAGAAATTCTGGTACAATGTGTAACTGTCTGTAATGGAATGGGATTATGTGACAATAATTCTTAAAGAGCTGAAAGAGAAATGGCAGCTTAACACTGAAACAAATATCTTACCATAAGGTTTCATATCTGAAAATTTCAATTTTCCGTTTCAATTGTCCCTAAACTAAAATGGAACTATTTAAAATGTACACTTGTGTATCTTAAATTCTTCCACTTAATAGTATCTAATGCGATGTCGATTTCTTTACTGTCTTCTATTTGGGGACATTTAGGAAATACTTGTGGACATTTTGAAGGAGACTTATGGAAACTTGTGAACTGAGAAAAAGATCCTGGAAATAGCTACCCAAAGCAAGCAATGAATTTCGGTCATTTTTCCAGGACAGTTTAGAAAATGGAATATCCCAATGGATCTTATGGATTTCACCTCCTCATTCCAATGCACCACCTTTTATCACAAATGGCCCATTTTTATTTTACAAAACATCAGCACAGAGACAGACAGATTTGCCAATTTCAGTTTGGTCGCTATCTTTGCAGCCGCACATTGAAAATCCCTATCTCAGTTCTGTAATGCTGGACACACACGCATTAATAACACATCGTCATGACAGAATTATCGTCATGGACACAAAAGATTCAATTTGACAAAGTCTTTTTCAGACATTCCCATGAAACCAAAAGCTGACTGACCAGATTGCACTTTATTTCCTCTGTCTCTGTCCAAGTTGACTGTCAATGTGTGACCGATTTGCAAATGGATCTTCTCGGTTAACGCTCAAGCAGAGCATTGCATGCATTGCAATATGGATCCTGCATCCTACATATTACCAGCTGCAACAATAAGGAAGCATTAGGCCCCAGTGAGATTTCAACTCACGACCCCTGGTTTACAAGACCAGTGCTCTAACCCCTGAGCTATGGAGCCATTGAAGCATTTGGTGTTGAACATTTTTTATGTCTGATTGATGGCAAAAAGTATTCTACAGTAAATCTCATGTTTTTGTTCGGCAGTTGAACTTTTTTTTCCTTTACAATATCCGTGTTTATGATCTCCTTCATGTTCTTCATGATCCCATGATGATATGGTCCAGAAATTCTGGTACAATGTGTAGCTGTCTGTAATGGAATGGGAATATGTGACTATCATTCTTAAAGAGCTGAAAGAGAAATGTCAGCATAACACTGAAAAAAATATCTTACCATAAGGTTTCATATCTGAAAATTTCAATTTTCCGTTTCAATTGTCCCTAAACGAAAATGGAACTATTTAAAATGTACACTTGTGTATCTTAAATTCTTCCACTTAATAGTATCTAATGCGATGTCGATTTCTTTACTGTCTTCTATTTGGGGACATTTAGGAAATACTTGTGGACATTTTGAAGGAGACTTATGGAAACTTGTGAACTGAGAAAAAGATCCTGGAAATAGCTACCCAAAGCAAGCAATGAATTTCGGTCATTTTTCCAGGACAGTTTAGAAAATGGAATATCCCTAATGGATCTTATGGATTTCACCTCCTCATTCCAATGCACCACCTTTTATCACAAATGGCCCATTTTTATTTTACAAAACATCAGCACAGAGACAGACAGATTTGCCAATTTCAGTTTGGTCGCTATCTTTGCAGCCGCACATTGAAAATCCCTATCTCAGTTCTGTAATGCTGGACACACACGCATTAATAACACATCGTCATGACAGAATTATCGACATGGACACAAAAGATTCAATTTGACAAAGTCTTTTTCAGACATTCCCATGAAACCAAAAGCTGACTGACCAGATTGCACTGGATTTCCTCTGTCTCTGTCCAAGTTGACTGTCAATGTGTGACCGATTTGCAAATGGATCTTCTCGGTTAACGCTCAAGCAGAGCATTGCATGCATTGCAATACGGATCCTGCATCCTACATATTACCAGCTGCAACAATAAGGAAGCATTAGGCCCCAGTGAGATTTCAACTCACAACCCCTGGTTTACAAGACCAGTGCTCTAACCCCTGAGCTATGGAGCCATTGAAGCATTTGGTGTTGAACATTTTTTATGTCTGATTGATGGCAAAAAGTATTCTACAGTAAATCTCATGTTTTTGTTCGGCAGTTGAACTTTTTTTTCCTTTACAATATCCGTGTTTATGATCTCCTTCATGTTCTTCATGATCCCATGATGATATGGTCCAAAAATTCTGGTACAATGTGTAGCTGTCTGTAATGGAATGGGAATATGTGACTATCATTCTTAAAGAGCTGAAAGAGAAATGTCAGCATAACACTGAAAAAAATATCTTACCATAAGGTTTCATATCTGAAAATTTCAATTTTCCGTTTCAATTGTCCCTAAACGAAAATGGAACTATTTAAAATGTACACTTGTGTATCTTAAATTCTTCCACTTAATAGTATCTAATGCGATGTCGATTTCTTTACTGTCTTCTATTTGGGGACATTTAGGAAATACTTGTGGACATTTTGGAGGAGACTTATGGAAACTTGTGAACTGAGAAAAAGATCCTGGAAATAGCTACCCAAAGCAAGCAATGAGTTTCGGTCATTTTTCCAGGACAGTTTAGAAAGCTATGGTTTCAGGTAAGGCAGAGCTGGAAACCAATGAGAGTTAACTCCCCGAGTCAACTAAGGCCAGAACAAGGTTTTGGTTGATTAGCACAGTCACCCGGAACAAACAAGGACTTCCTGTTGTGGGACTCATGGTAAAACAGCTTGGAAATGCAGGCCCAATATGTGCCACAGAACAGTCCATGGGTTCCTGTAGTTTAGGACACTCTGCCTTAAAGTGGCCTGGCTCACCACATTCAAAACACTTCAGATTAGACAGCTTTGCACCTGGCCCTCTGTCCGTAGCAGTTTTGCCATTGGGTCCTGTAGCAAGGATTGTCAAACCTGGCTTTTGGCGTGGCAGCGGCTTTGGCACAAATGCAGGTTCTTTAGTCATTTGCTGTAGCGCACAAAACCTTTCTACCACGGTGGCAAGCTCTTCATAAGTTTGTGGGTCTGATTGCAGAACCCACCTTTGCTAATCGCGGTTCAGCCCCCGGATGCAGTGATCTATCACCAGAATTTCAATAATCCGAGAAGGCGAATTCTCCTCAGGCTGCAGCCATTTCTTTAAAATTTTAGAAAGCTCAGCCACTTGCGCTCTGACCGGTTTTTCTTTATCATAGCGCCATTGGTGATAGCGCTGGGCTCGGCCTGGCCCGGAAACTCCAATGCGAGCCAATATCTCAGACTTTAGGCACAAACAATCAGAGGCCCGTTCCTCATCTAGATCCATATAAGCTTGCTGAGCTTCACCAGTCAGTTATGGCGCCAGTCTCTCAGCCCAATCTTTAGGAGGCCATTTTGCCCTTTTTGCAAGTCTCTCAAAGGACACCAGATATGCTTCTACGTCATCAGCTGGTGACATTTTCTGCAGAACCGGACCAGGTGGTTCATTTCTGTCATGCCTCACCTGGCTTAACTCTTCCCTTAAGAGCCTTGTGTTTTCCACCTGTGCCTCGGCAACTCATAGCATCTGAGCTTGCTGCTGTTGCTGCGCAGCGGCCACATTCACGAGGGTTTTCAGTACTTCCTTCATGTTGACGTCTGTGCGGGTTGGGTAGCAGAAACTTACTTCCCGGAGCATCCCACTCCTGACACCACTTGTGGCAAGAGCCCGCTACTGCAGAAGCACACGTGAACAACTTCTTCCTTTTTATGTAGTTTTATTTTCAGGATGGTAAATATTTGACACTGTACATATTTCACAGCAATTTTTGGAGACCCTAAACGCTAGCTAGACATAGCTCAGCTTTCTCAAGACCAGCCAGCTTCCCCAGCGTTGGTCTCAGTGCACAAATGACACAAACAAGCTTTTATGCATGATACTCCTCCCCCAGCCC
Source organism: Mixophyes fleayi (assembly GCF_038048845.1). Lineage (NCBI taxonomy): Eukaryota > Metazoa > Chordata > Amphibia > Anura > Limnodynastidae > Mixophyes > Mixophyes fleayi. Next base: position 7,950,564 of record NC_134411.1, on the reverse strand, counting down.
TAGCTTGATGGGCAGGTGACACACTCACTTCTCTTTAAGAGAAAACGCCCATCACTGGCTCTGTTTGCACTAACAGACACACCCTGTCTGTTTGCTGAGAGGAAATCATGTAAGTTAACACAACTTTAAACTATACATAAGTCTTTGCTTGGTTTAACCTGAATCTAGGTGCATAACTGCGCCAATGTCTTACTCTGCTTGTATGTTTTCTTTGCATCTTGTCAGATAAATGCCTCCCTTTGTTACAATATATATATATATATTCAAACAACAAGAATACAAAAAATGGCGCTTGTAGCAAAACACCAATAGTCCAAGAAAAGTCTATATTTTCTTCTTAATACACACTCCCCATGTGCAGGTGGCTGCCAATCCTCTTTACCAAGCTGTGTAGCATGGAAACAACCTATAAAAGAGAAATGGAGGAGGAGGCGCACAATAGTGTAGTATATTGATATATTCTCGGCAGGAAGAGCCGGATCCTCCGGGTCACCTCCAGTAACCCTAGGAGAATGCGGCCAGGAGCCAAATAGTTTGGATATTGCATGCTGGTTGCCACACGGACAAGGAGGAGGGAGTGTGACTTGATCACTTATAAATAACTTATGGTATAAAATTTATTTAAATTGCCAATTAACTTATTTTTGATATTGTGTATATTTTGATATAGGAAATCTTTATTTATGAGAAAATTTATTCTTCTGATTTAACCTTTCTAGAGGAAATGCCTTATTTCTGATGTATATATCTGATACAATAAGCCTTTGTTTTGAAAGCCTTTTGTATATCTTGGAGTAAGGAAATGTCTTGCTTGGGGTGTACAACTTTTCTTGGGGAATTCTTTTCTTTGTAGGAAATGTGTATTCTGCAACTGTTGAAAGAAAGGACTCATGCTAATCTCATGCAAATTAGACCTTTTGATGTATGAGGGTCATAGGAAGATGTAATTAGACTTGCTGTCCACTGTAAGATGCAAGCTATCACAGCAAGGTTTTAAGATATCACAGATAAGTGTAAATATCGTTAGCTTTGGAATGCATGTAAATCTATGTTTTGGTAAACAGGTAACATCCTGATTCTAAAAATAGCCTGTGTCCAAATCTGTATAAAATGCACTGTCCTGTACACTGAAATGTATCATTCTGATGTTCCATCTGAACTGACCACTGATACCTTTAATCAGTGGAACTGTCCTTGTCAGGGCACCTGAGCGAAATAAAACATCACTCTTTGCTTCAAGACCCTTGACAACTTCTTCAATATTGCTGTAATCCTGCGACCTGCAGATTAGACCCTAAATCTAATCCATTCTCTGTCTGTTTCTGAGGTTGGACCCAACTCTCCAGTACCACCGCTCTGGCGCTACCCAGAAGCTGGCCAGTGTGAATCCATCCACAGCACCCTGAGCCATAGTAAGCGGTCAGGGGTACCAGCCCAAGTGCACCAGCAAGGGAGTACACTAGCAGTGACAGTTACCCAGGAGGAACGTGATTCTGGGCGCCATAAAGCCAGAATAGTTTAGTCTTCCAACAAGTGTTCTGTATTCTCCTACTCCTGCTCAGTTTTCCATATGTACACGATTGAATACATCACTTTCATTTATATAATACAGTATTAACAAGACTACTTCCGACATACCATTACATAGAAGAAATGGTTAAAAAAGACTTTTCTGCAATGACATGTGAAGGAGGCAGCTCTCAATATCCCTCTATATACCTCTATATGAGTTCAATAAACGACAGATAAAAGGAGTTTTCCACTGCTGTAGCATGCGGCGCTGTGGCTTAGTTGGTTAAAGCGCCTGTCTAGTAAACAGGAGATCCTGAGTTCGAATCTCAGCAGTGCCTAGTATTTTTTTTTTTACAATAGGTACCTCAAACGAACTATTCATATATCAAATATGGCAATTTTCTTTTAATCCTTGCAGCTACAAATATCTTTTTTTACAATATGTTCCTCAAATGAACTATGCATATGCCAAATATCATGATACTGTTCTTTCTATCCCTACACATTGCATATAAAAATGTTTATCATTTCTGTAATCAAATGTGTCTGGACTCATTCATTATGCAATGTATCAGTAATACAATTACAAAAAATCATTACACGTAGACCCTTAGAAATAAAATGTCAAAAAATGAAAATAAATCAGTATTAAATATTTAAGACAAAATGAATTGAAATAAAAAATGAAAAAGACTGATATTACTAGCTGGGGCTTAAAAAAAAAAAAAAAAAAAAAACCGTAGTCGGCAGGATTCGAACCTGCGCGGGGAAACCCCAATGGATTTCAAGTCCATCGCCTTAACCACTCGGCCACGACTACAAGATGAAAGTTCCTATGCAGAGGGCAGATTAGAAGCTGTAGAACGTGCTCTGTAACATATGTTTAGAAAATCGTACTGTTTACTTTATTCTACGTTGCAGAATCGGAGTGTAAAATGTGTTGTGTAATTTTCTTTATGTTGCTACATCTGTTCAACTGTTATAATTGCTATTCAAATGTATGTCATTATAATTCTCTTCAGTGAAGCTTTGTATTGGCTCCATAGCTCAGGGGTTAGAGCACTGGTCTTGTAAACCAGGGGTCGCGAGTTCAAATCTCGCTGGGGCCTGCGAATATCTTTTAATGATACATGAGCAAACGTCAAAAAAAATCAATTATTTTTACAGCATACATATACATTTAATATATAGTATACAGTATATATGTTACAATGGGTGAAGTTTAATAGTAAAATAAGTTACAAAAATGCAATCTGGTCAGAGGCAGATTTATTCACCTCATTGGATTCAATTCCCGAAAGAAATATGTTGGTAAAAACATTTCTTCCAGTTATAAATTGCTTTGTGTTAAACGAACAGTAAACACTACTACTTATAAAGAAACAAAAAAAAAATATATAAATGTTTCCGCCCGGTTTCGAACCGGGGACCTTTCGCGTGTGAGGCGAACGTGATAACCACTACACTACGGAAACTTCATACTGAGCCTTTCTGAAAAGTAACCTTAAAGCAAATCAATGATGTATATTTTTAAATATATACAGACTAGTATTTAAAATATAAGTTTGACAATTGTGTGCCATAAAGATGCATGTCAGTCATTTAAATTAAGCTTCTTGTCTATTTATTTTACATCAACATTTTCCATTGATAACTACATAAAAAACATGGTCGGAAAGTACAACCAAAAGTGTATGTGTAAATATTCAAAACGTACATACCAACCTGTATTTAAAACTTACACTTGTCTATTACCTAAGAATAACAGGTTCATTTTCCTTCAGTACTTCTAATTGCGTGCCACAAACATAAAAAAACAAAAACATGTCAGTAATTTAAAAAGAGCTTTTTATAATTTCGTATTAGTAATTATATGTTCCTACATTTGCAAGCAGTTCGACCTCGTGGCGCAACGGTAGCGCGTCTGACTCCAGATCAGAAGGTTGCGTGTTCAAATCACGTCGGGGTCATTATTTTTTTACAGAAGGAATTAAAGTGGAATATTCGTTTTCAAGTCCAACTCTCTATTAATCGCTAATTCAGTGTTTGATATTTGTTGTGTAGTTTATTTTATAGTGATTTTTTAACTACTTTGGCTATTTCAACACAATGTAAGTATTTTGTTAAAATAAAATAGTTAAAGGCCACAACTTTAATGTGTACGTTTTGTGCTGAGTTAGGCTTAGCGGCTGCTGCTTTTTAAAGAACCATAACAAGTCTTGTTGGGTGGCGTTGTGTCCTCTCTCTGACATCTCAGGCAACAATGGAGAGAGGTTGTAAGTGACAACTACACCTGGTACACGGGACAACAAAGTTTTTAGGCATAGGAAAATTGAGTTTTAAACTAAATAATAAAATAACCTTTTATTTGGGGGCTACTTCTCTGTTACACATTATTAAATAGTGCACGTTAACTCGGTATAATATCTGATCCAAGCAGCTAGACTATGTTATTCTCTTAAGCGATCTCGTTTCACAGTGGGGAAAAAAAGATAACAGTCTGCAGAACATTGCAGATTATTATCATATCCTTAAATGAACTCTTTCAGCTCCCAACACCACACTATCAGCTAATTAGCGATAATGCAATTATCATGTGGGTGGCCATACTGGAAGTGATATTTAATCAAATTAAGCCACCATTGTAATGTGTAGGGGCAGTTGGGATCAAATGGACAGGGTGGGAAGTTTGGTTAACTGGTGATACACGTCAGCACATGTACAAGGATGTTTCAGCTCTGGTCATTTAGTCCAGTTACTGTTTGTGTAATTCTCGTCTTCTCAATCACTCACGCAATCCTATGCCTACTGACAAAGCACATAAAAAAGGAAACAAAAACTGATCACTGAGATTTACGATGCCCGAGACTTCATATATAACACAGACTGACTGAAAGGCACGGGAGAATAGAAAACCTTTGTTTACACACACCAGTGGATGTTGCAAATGCTCTGAGGTTTATTAAAGCAAACCAGTCATATAGGCATATCCTAATTGTGCAAGTGTATCAGCTGTTTAGCTAATAGGGCACTGAGCCAGCAAGAAGCAGAATACAAATCTTCAAGGCTAAACTGGAACAGAATATAAAAAGTGTGGGAACAAAAACAATATGGTCATTAACTCTTACAAAGGTTAGCAGTAGGCATGTTTTACAAAGCAATGCAGAGTAGCAAACAATCAGCTGGGAAAAGTTGTTGATCGCTGTAGATAACCATATGGTCAAAATAAATCTCAGTCCTAATGCATTTCTTTACCCTTCGGTAACTGTGAAACACTGTGTCAATAACTGCAATCACTGCATCATCTGCTTTGCGGTGATTGCAGTTATTGACACATTGTTCATCTGCTTCAATCATAATTAGGGCTTGAGATAACTCTTAGTGCTGTGCATTTTCCTTTAATATTTGCACTGCCTTGATGTAAACTTATTTTGTGGGGAGTTCACATTTCCCCTGTATAGCTCGGTAGTAGTCAGGTTAACGGTACTGACTACCCCAACACTGAAGAAAACGACATGAGAAGTCCGATTGCATACTACAGCGACCTGCAAAAAAAACTACTTCCCACGATGCAGGTGACTTGATGGGACGACTCGCTATGTTGCCAACTCTACTAAACGACGTCATAAGAAACCGCAACTTGTCTTAAAGCGGTGATGAGGCAGGGGCCTCAGACTTGGCTTCCTAGGGGTTCAGGTGTCGGGCCCTGGCTAGGTTCCAGTTCGGTACGTGACCTCGACAACCTTATCGCTGGCACCAGCTTACCCGACTTCAGAATTGTGAAGCTGTGAATGACGAAACACTGCTAAGCCTGAAGGTTTGAAATCACCACCAGACAAAATCGTGAGGAATGAAGCCCGGCAGCAGAAAGTCAAGTGACTTTCTAGGACGATACTATTATTAAGGGAGTTAAGGGAGTAATGCAAGGAGGCAGCGGAAGTACAAAGTAGAAGTCTTGCTATAAAATATTGTATATCCGCCACCTTTTCACATTACTCCCTTGACACCTCTAATAATAGTATCCTTCTAGAAAGTCACGTGACTTTCTTATGCTGGCTTCTTCATCATACTTGCCAACATTTCTTTTTCTTTTTCCGGGAGATGCCGGCTGGGACGTGGGCGTGCAGGGGGCGGGGCTGCGAAATCGCGTCATTTTGGCCCCGCCCTCGTTACGGAATGACGCAAATCGCGTCATTTTACAGCGGGGGCGGGGCTAAACGCCGCGATTCCGGGTGAATCGCGGCGTTTAAACTGATTTTTTTCCCACTTACAACCAGGGAGATTGCCACACTCGTCCGGGAGACTCTCGCAAAATGCGGGAGTCTCCCGGACATTACGGGAGAGTTGGCAAGTATGTTCTTCATGCCTCACGATTGTGGCTGGTGGTGCTTTCAAACCTTCAGCTTAGCAGTGTTTCGTCATTGACAGATTCACAATTGTGAAGTAGGGTAAGCTGTTTTCTTTATGGTAGTCGCATTATTGACTACCACAGCTAGGTTCATGGCTGGTAAGGAGTTTGTTCTTAATAGTAGAGGCAGATATTTGAAGAGAGTTCTCATATTCTACCTCTTTAGGTTCTACCAAAATTCTATGAGATATTGTCTTGTTTGTTCGGCTCTTCAGCTTTCTCTGTTTGAGCTTTTGAGACACTGTTGAACTGACATTTTGACATGAGGAATCAATTTTCCTTCTTGCCATATATATTCAGCCAGAAGGGTTCACAGTTTTAGAGCGCTATCCTGCACATATCCTTTTGTTTTTGTTGAGGTGGTGTTGTGTATTATGTCTTCATGTCAATCTTAGGTTGCAGCTGGTTTCATCTGGATCAGGTATACAGTATTCCTTCTATGACGTAAATTAGTTGATTGGGATCTTGCTCATCATATGATTTAGCACAGATTGACTTTTAATGTAGGTAATCCGAGAGTGGAAGCTTCCCTTGGACAGCACTCTTTTCTTGTTCTTGTTATTCACAAAGAGGGAGTTTGGCCAGCAGCGCAACGGAGATGTGGGTCCTTTGCGGATCTGCTATGCCGGGAAGCCACCTAGTCCTATGCCCATACTTGGCTTGGTTTAATGTTTTCATGTTTGCATCCAAAAAGTATAGCTTTAGACATAGTGTTTTGCGCACAGCTTGTCTGAACGTACCCTCACCTAGGGGCAGCTTTGGAACATTCCCATGGTAGCAGTTTCCCCCTTATAGGAAAATATAAACATTAAATTTCTCTGATTCATCTGGGGAGAGATACAAGAGATTATATATATATATATATAGATAATCTGCACACTCCAAACACATAGTTAATGCTGTACTAACTACTTTTCTATATTAAAATAGGGAATGTTAGTTCCACATATTGCAATTTATGTTAAGCTGACAACTCACGCCAAAATATCTTCCCTTTCTGGTCAGTCCGAACATGATCAAATGCTATGCTTTTTATTTGGGCTAAAGGCTTACATGCACACAGCTTTTAAACGCAAGTTTTTCCCAAGCACTAGCAGCCATGGGAGACCTGAGACTCACCTGACACAAGTTGAAATTAATGTAGAATGGATCATCATTTATTAAAACATTTAAATTATTATTGCTCTTATTATTGCATCATCCTCTCCATATACGTTTAACCACTTTTAAATTCAAAATGCCCTTGTTATAAACATTAAATAAGTCATTAAGCGGAACAATCTCACCGTTTTGAAGTTTGTAAATAATCCTTATTAATAGTATGTGTGCATTACATGTAAAATAATATGGACCTAATTAAAGTCCTAACGCAATGTTAGAATGTTGTATGTACACAGACAGAAGTGTAGGCTATGCACATGTGCAATAAAAGGTCTCATCAGAACACATACAACGTAAATAGTGTATATTATAAAGTAAATGAACAACCCAAAACAGTATAACCTTTATTAAAAATATGTATTATAAAAAACTTTTTTTTTTTTTTACATTAAATGTTCTAATGTGAACTGTACATACAATGCGTTTCTATAGTCTGTCGTTGTTACATACACATGATCTGTGATAGCTAGTGGCACACATACGTGTAGGTTTTATAACAAACACTATGCGACTATCAGTTGGCACCTACACCTGCCCTTCACTTGCATTCACTGGCGTAAGTTCCTATTCTGAGTACGGCAGAGCTATTTTATGCAAGATACGTCATGCAAATAGGTGTATGTCACAACCTATATGCATATTTTTTTAATATTTATTATACTTTTTTTTTTTTTTTTCATCATACCTGTTGTGTTGTAGGTATCGTATATTCTTATTTGAAGCTTTCCTTCAGATTTTCCATGGACACCATCGTCTCTCTGTAGTAAGCCGTTTATTGATGTAGAATTTGCTTTGCTGGAAATCCTCTGATCAATCAAAGAAAGACATTCCATTACAGTTTATGCACATGAGCTATACACAGTATAACTTACATTTTAAATCGGTTTGTTCATGCAGTCCTACAGTTTTGATTTTGTTGTAGACTCTATTCTCGGATCGCTGAGCGGATGTATCTGTAACAGCCTTCTGCTTGCTCTGAAGAATCTCTTGTGTCTTGTTCACAGGCTTTTCTGGCGTTCTGTGGTTGTTCCAGGCATATATACAACTTCTTGTGCTACTTGGGAGATGGTCCCTGTCTGGTTTAAGACAAGAAATTTAAATGACCATAATTTCTTCTTGCTCTCATTTCTTCGACTAAATATTGGAGACTGTTTGCAATCAGAAAGCAGACATTTGCTGTTGACTTTGTTCTAGAGATATTTTCTCTAGAATGATGCCTATGTCTCTGGTGCTGCATACATCCCTTTCTTGTTCCTGCTGTATTTGTTCCGTCAACATGTCAATTAACTCTTATCTCATATTTGTGTCTATCAATCTCCTGAATGTCTCTTGCATGTCTTCCATTTGTCTTGTAAAGTTTGTAATTCTCCCAAATTTGCACATTGGAGCTTGACCCTCTCCTGATATTACCGTGCTTCACAAGGGGAAAACCATTGGGGTGAAAATGTCTTGCAACACTGTAAAAGTCATCTGAAGCATTTAAAAAGTCTTGTATAGCATCTCTCCAAATAAAATAAGATATAATAACCTATCATTGCCATATTTTAACGTACACTCAGATGTGCAGAATGTAGTAAAAAAAAAGGATTAAGTAAGGATTATACTTACCTCTGAAGAAGCGGCAGGACGCTGAGAAACGCGTTAGGTCTGATACTCATAGAGTAATCCACCGGGTGCTGGCCAGTTTACCACCTTTAAGCTGAATTGGATTATTTGCTACCAACAGCGTACTTCAGGCTGCCATGTGTATCCTACCGGAAATTTTGGACCTGGACTGATTGCAGAAGTTTGGAACCCACGGGCTCACGAAGAGAAGTTATTCAATATTTGGACACTGACACAGGTCTCTCTTATATCTGATATTGATTGAGCCCTTTGAGTATTTGAACATCAACAATAATATAAATTCTTCAGTCCGCTGTATGGACATTTGTACGCCTGTGTTCTTTTTTTCTATATATGGTACCATATTATACCAATTTTTTTGGCCATTCATCCTGATTCTGTCTGACTTGGTTTAAGTCTATGAATTAACAGCTGCCAGCGATCATATCAATATTGATATCAATATATTGGCTATGTTTTATCCTGTTATCAATCCATTTGAATATTTATATTAATAAATTGTTTACTATTATTACGCTTGTTGCTTTGCGCTCTTCCATTTTCTATTCTCTTATTTAAGTCTCCTGGACAAAACCATGTTACAATGCAAGGGGTGAAAATTAGTATTCTGTTTTGCACATAAGTTAAATACTGACTGTTTTTTTTTATGTAGCACACAAATACGTGATAGGTTATTTGTACACTGAAAGTTGATATTTGTGTGTTACATGAAAAAACAGTCAGTATTTAACTTATGTGCAAAACAGAATACTAATTTTCACCCCTTGCATTGTAACATGGTTTTGTCCAGGAGACTGAAATAAGAAACTTCTTAATTTAAGTTCCTTGATGAATCAGGCTCAGATTCTGAACTGTATTTTCCAACTATAAAATAAAAAAATGATTTGCCACAAAATTAAATTACTTGCTATTGTTTTTTATTTTTTGGGAAGTTAAGTGATGAAGAGAAAAATATTAAAGGCTTCAAATATAAATACGCATGTTTGGTTTTTTTTTACACTTACGGCAATGCTTGGCAGGTTTTTCCGTTGGTGTCTTTGGAACTGGGTGCTTTGAACGTGTTTCTATGCCAAAACAAACTTACGCTTGTCAATATTGTCAAATTCATTCACACATATTACAAACAAAAGACAATTTTAGAGATTTACTTTACTTTAAAAGTGGACGTTCCTTAGTGTCAATAGCTCCTACCATGCCTTCAACAATCACTGGATCCAGATGCTTTAGTTCCCAGTCTTTGAAGATTATTTTCAGGGGTTTTGATGCCACTTGCCCCCTTTGCATACCATTTCTTTCAAATAGCCAGAACAGTGAAATTACAAGTGTTACATGTATAGATGCTATGGGTTAAAAATAACAGATGAGTAACAAATGTGTCCACTAAGAGGAACGTGAGTGAAAGATACAATCTACTTTAAGGGGGAAATATCTCCTATTTAAACCCATAATAAAGTACCAATAAGGGATAGTGTAATTTAAGTGTGATGAAATAGCCATCACAGAACTTACTAGTCACTCATACTAATGAATGTAAGGTCCAATCGGATTTCATAACTCCTCACCTTAGGCTGAGCAATTTGATGCATTAACAGTAACAGTAGCAAAATAACAAGCTAATTACCTCTTAATAAGACAACCTACAACTGTTGATTCAGTAAGTAACTTACACCTCAGCTAATTATAGGAACTGAAATATAAATGCTGGTGTATCCAGCTATTTCAATTTCACCTTTGATTTACTCATCTATACACAATCCCACTATTTCTCTGATTTTATTAATTAAGGAAGCTTTAAGTTAATTCTAATAAAGTTGTTTGTAATCATAAAGAGCCGGACAATCCTGGAGTATCAGAAATTAGGAGGATCTCATGTGCACTACATTGAATAAACTGTTTTCCTTTTCCTATGATAGAAAGGGTCAGAACACACAGTGCATTGCAGCTTGCTGCGTATAAGGCAGAGTAGCTGCAGACCGTCAATGCCCATGCTGACCCCTGTCTACTGCCGAAAGCACCTTTAGTAGGCCCGTGAGCACCAGAACTGGACCATAAAGCAATGGACGAAGGTGGCCTGGTCTGATGAATCACGTTTTCTTTTACATCATATGGATGGCTGAGTGCATGTGTATCATTTACCTGGGGAAGAGATAGCACGCGGATGCACTATGGTAAGAAGGCAAGCTGGCGGAGGCAGTGTGATGCTCTGGGCAATGTTCTTCTGGAAAATCTTGGATCCTGGCATTCATGTGGATGTTACTTTGACACATACCACCTACCTAAACATTGTTGCAGACCAAGTGCGCCCCTTCAAACCAATGGTATTTCCTGATGGCAGTGGCCTCTTTCAGCAGGATAATGTGCCCTGCCACACTGCAAAAATTATTCAGGAATGGTCTGGGGAACATGACAGAGTTCAACACCTCCAAATTCCCCAGATATCAATCCGATCGAGCAACTATGGGATGTGTTGGAAAAACAAGTCCGAGCCATGAAGGTCCCACCATTGCAACTTACAGGACTTAAAGGATCTGTTGTCAACGATTTGGTGCCAGTTACTGCAGGACACCTTCAGAGGTCTTGTGGAGTCCATGCATTGATGGGTCAGACCTATTTTGGCAGCACAAGGGGGACCTACACAATATTAGGCATGTGCTATTAATGTGCTGATTGGTGTGTATATATATATATATATATATATATATATATATATATATATAGATTATTACAGGTAACATAGTAACATAGTAACATAGTTGATGAGGTTGAAAAGAGACACCAGTCCATCAAGTTCAACCTATTTTGGATCTCCTGCGATCCTGCACTTATATTTGAAATTAATCCAGAGTAAGCAACCGCCAATCTGTTTCAATTTTGAAAATCCCCCCAGACTCAATATTGCAATCCAATTTTTACCCTATATCCACTACTATCCTTTATTTTAAATTAACGGTCGTATCCCTAGATACACCTTTCCGCTAAAAATTTGTCTAACCCTTTCTTAAACATATCTATTGAATCTGCCATCACAACCTTCCCTGGCAATGAATTGCATATCTTGACTGCCCTTACTGTAAAGAACCCCTTCCTTTGCTGGTTGTGAAATTTCCTCTCCTCTAACCTTAGGGGATGACCACGTGTCCTGTGTATGGTCCTTGGGGTAAAAAGTTCCCATGAAAGCTCTCCGTATTGACCCCTAATGTATTTGTACATAGTAATCATATCTCCCCTTAGACGCCTCTTTTCTAAAGTAAACATGCCTAAACTGGCTAACCTTTCCTCATAACTTAATGACTCCATACCCTTTATCAATTTTGTCGCCCTTCTCTGAACCCTTTCTAGTTCCAAATTATCTTTTTTATAGAGTGGTGCCCAGAACTGTACTGCATATTCAAGATGAGGTCTTACCAACGATTTATACAGTGGCAAAATTACACTGTCTTCCCTTGCATCTATGCCCCTTTTTATGCATGCCAATACTTTGTTTGCCCTTGCAGCTGCTGCACTATTGCTAAGTCTACTGTCTACGAGCACTCCCAAATCCTTTTCCATTATAGATTCTCCTAAATTAATTCCATTTAATTTATAGATTGCGTTCTTGTTTTTGATCCCTGAATGCATAACCTTACATTTATCTGTGTTAAACCTCATATTCCATTTGGCCGCCCAATCCTCCAGTTTATTTAAGTCCCTCTGTAGAGAAGCTACATCTTGCTCTGATTTTATTACCTTACAGAGTTTAGTGTCATCTGCAAAAATAGAAACTTTACTCTCTTAACCATCACCAAGGTCATTAATAAATATATTAAAAAGGAGTGGTCCCAGCACGGAACCTTGAGGTACTCCACTTAAGACTTTTGACCAATTAGAAAATGTTCCATTTATCACAACTCTCTGTTCCCTATTCTCTAACCAGTTTTCGATCCAAGTACAAATTTTGATTCCTAGACCCAGTTCCCTTATTTTGTAAACCAACCTCTTGTGTGGCACTGTATCAAAGGCCTTTGCAAAATCTAAGTAGACCACATCTACTGTCCTGCCCTGGTCTAAGTTCCCACTAACTTCCTCGTAGAAACTAATTAGATTAGTTTGACATGACCTATCCCTCACAAATCCATGTTGATTCCCACTAATAATTTTATTGCGTACCAAGTAATCCTGAATACTGTCCCTTAAAATACCTTCCAGTAGTTTCCCCACTATTGATGTCAGGCTTACAGGTCTATTGAATCTCTGAAAATTAAGAATAGCGGTCTAGCTATTTCCGAGTTTAACTCCATAAGGACCCTTGGGTGTATGCCATCTGGACCTGGAGCTTTATTTATCTTAATATTCTTCAGTCGCCTTTGGACTTCTTCCTCTGACAACCAAGTATTAATTAATGGCATGGTTTCATTTCCATTTTTATGTATTACTCCTGCCATTTGTTCCTCTCTGGTAAATACTGAAGAAAAGAACGTGTTTAATACCTCTGCTTTTTCCCTAGTATCATTTATCAATTCACCCATCTCACTTCTTAGGGGTCCTATATTATCTTTTTTAATCCTTTTGCCATTTATATACTTAAAAAACTTTTTGGGGTTTGTCTTACTTCCTTTTGCAACGTGCCTTTCATTTTCTAATTTAGCCAATCTAATTTCCTTTTTGCATGTTTTATTACATTCCTTGTACCTATGGAAGGACTCCTCTAACCCTACAGACTTAAACAATTTAAATGCACGCTTCTTCCTTTGCATTTCTTCCCTTACCTTTTTATTTAACCACATTGGTTTAGACTTAATTCTTTTACATTTATTTCCCATAGGAATGAACTTATACGTGTATGTTTCCAACAACATTTTAAAGAAAAGCCCACATTTCTTCCGTATTATTTCCTTCAAAGGCTTTGTCCCAGTCTATGCTCTTTATAGACTCCTTTAGCATATTAAAATTTGCCTTTTTAAAGTTTAAAGTCCTAGTTGATCCCTTATACTGTTGTTTCTGGAAACTAATTTCAAATGAGACCATATTATGATCACTGTTTCCCAAGTGCTCCTTTACTTGAATATTTGATATTACGTCTACATTGTTTGTTATTACTAGGTCCAGTATAGTCCGGTTCCTAGTTGGTTCCTCTACTAATTGGGACATGTAATGGTCTTTTAGCGTGCTCAGAAACCTATTTCCCCTAGCTGTACCGCAGGTCTCAGTACTCCAATCAATGTCTGGATAATTAAAATCCCCCATAATTAAAATGTTACCTAGTTGTGTAGCCTTTTCAATTTGCTGTAGAAGTTGGGCTTCCTCAATCTTACTAATATCTGGCGGTTTATAGCATATCCCTATCAGAAACTTCTCTGAACTTTTTCCTCCGCTGGATATTTCCACCCACAATGCCTCTATATTATCACCAATATTCTCGTATATAACTTCCTGAATACTTGGTTTTAATTCTGGCTTAATATAAAGACATACTCCTCCTCCCCTTTTATTTACCCTATCCCTCCTGAAGAGAGAATAGCCTTCCAAGTTGACTGCCCAGTCATGTGTATCATCCCACCAGGTCTCAGTAATACCTATAATATCATACTGCTCATTCATTGCTACTAGTTCTAACTCCCCCATTTTACCTGTCAGGCTTCTTGCATTTGCAAGCATACACTTAAGTCTATTGCCTCCCTTAGGTATTTATTTTTGCTTTAAAAAGGGCCGCTCCTTATCAGGTATGCTTCCCTTACCCCCCTCTCCACCCCCTTTACTCTTTTTAAATTCCTCCTTACTACTCTCAATGTCTATCCCATAAATACTTGCTTGCCCCTCCACCCCGGAGCCTAGTTTAAAATCTCCTCCAACCTTCTAACCATCCTCTCCCCTAGCACTGCAGCCCCCTCCTCATTCAGGTGCAATCCATCACGACAATAAAGATGGCAACTGACCGAGAAATCAGCCCAGTGCTCTAAGAATCCAAAACCCTCCTTCTTACACCAATCTTTTAGCCACGCATTAACCTCCCTAATCTCCCGCTGCCTCCCTGGACTAGCGCGTGGCACAGGTAGTATTTCCGAAAATACTACCTTGGATGTCCTTGCCTTAAGTTTGCGACCTATGTCCCTGAAATCATTCTTTAGGACACCCCTTCTTCCTCTAACTCGGTCATTGGTGCCAACATGCACCAAAACCGCTGGGTCATTCCCAGCCCCTCCCAACAATCTGTGTACCCGATCCGCAATATGTGTATATTAGGGAACTGTCATTTGTTTGGGGTGTGTTTAGAGTGTATGCAATGTAATGTATGTAGTGTTACAAGTGTGTTTATCATACAAAGAAAAAATAGAGGTGTGGTGATTGGGGAGGGGTGGGGTGAAGTGTAAAGCTGGGTACACACTACACAGTTTTCATCCAATAATCAGCCTACATACGACCGCTCATTCAAAAGTCGGGTCAGTGTGTGCAGTGACACGATGGTCGAAAGTCTGCCCAAATGGACGATTGTCGCCTCATTTGGTTGGTCGTACCGTTTAATATTTTTGTTCCAATCTCGTTTCCGCTGTGTAGTGTGTATAAACTTCCGACCGATCCACAACAGTGAGTACGAAATTACAGTCATTGCTCACGGCAACATGGCTGTAAAAAGTCGCTAAAGGGACGTCCGCTCTTCCCTTGATCGTCCTAAACAAGGCTAGTGTGTATGCAGTCCATGGACCGAGCGATCGGACCATCGATCGCATGTAAAATCGCTCGGCATAAAAAGTTGGTTGAAATTTCTGTAGTGTGTACCCAGCTTAAGGATAGAAAAAAAAACCTTTCAATTAGAGAATACGAAAAGAGCAAAGTAGTGTAATGCACAAAAGGGTAATATCAACTGCCAAATGGCAGTTGAGATTAGGTGGGTGAAGCAGAGGTGGGGAATAGCGGAGGTGGGAAAAGGCAATATCTCTTCCCATGTGGCATCAACATTTTCCAATGTTTTGGCAACAAGAGGGCGGGAATAGACCAAAGAATTGAATTGCGACAAATCCGGTTGCATATTTTAAAAATGCTAAAACAACGCTACATCGCTATTATCTGAATACCCCCAAAGTGTCAGTCACTCCAGCCATCAGGTGCTGCCTTACTCTGGCAGTAGTAGTATATCTATACATCCCCTGGGGCTGTAGCACTACATTAAAAAGCAATCTGGCAATAACAATAAGTAAACTGAAAAATAAACTTCTAAGCATATTTTTTTCATATATTACTGTGTGTCAGAAGGTTTATGATTATTTTATCGTTATTGCTATGAATGAAATGCGGTTTAATGAAATAACATCTGATGCATCATGACGAATATTCTGTGAAAAGTAATTAAAGCTGTATTTTATTACAATTAGTCCCTTTGAACGTGTAGTCCTTTTCTTCTATAAATAATTTCCATTCGGAAAACAGAAAACGCCCAGGCGGTGGTTAGTATTACAGGCGTTACAACGTTCACATTTGATGTTAATCAAGCAGGGTGTGAGCGATGATCACTCCGGAGAACAGCTTTGCCAGCTCCTCGTCGTTGCGTATGGCGAATTGCAGATCCGACGAAGTGATAAACTTTCTCTTGCCGGCAGCATGGCGACCGGCGATGTCCAAAATGTCTGAAGTTAAATATAGAAGTACCGCAGCCAGGTACACGGCGGCCTCGGCATGCACTCTGCGACTGTGGTTCACTGTGCGGAGGAGACCTTTAATTCTGCCAGATGGAAAGAAGTTGCCAGTACGACTGGGGCATCTCCTGAGGCACAGGCTTCTCTTGCGCGACATGGTAATATCTGCGCGAAGTGACCGGCAAACCGCCACCGAACCGGACAGTGAGCGAGCGGCAGATGGGATCTATCACGAGCCTGGGGGTGCTAGGTGTTATATAAGGGGGGATGCTTGGTATTAATAATGCATATATACAAATATATATATATATACATACCATGTGTATATATAAACATACAATATACATACAATATACATACACACAATACATATATACATACACATACTATATATATATATATATATATATATATATATATATATATATATATATATATACACACACTATATATATATATATATATATATATATATATATATATATATATATATATATACAAATATATATATATATATATATATATATATATATATATACATATACACATACAATATATACACACACACACGCGCTCTACTTAATAAGTCGGTTATAAATACCTAAAATGAAAATATTTAGTAAAATACATGAAAAAAACATAAATAAAAATAACAAATAAAAAACATTCCACGTGTACAGGTGGCTGCCTCACTCCCAATAAACCAGATGGTAAGTCCAAATGTAGCAAAGCAAAATACAAAAATACAGAACAAGGGATAGGCGCTTAATAGCACACTATTGGCGCCCATCCCTTGTTCAATATTTTGTTTTGATTATATTGTGTGTCTATATATGTATATATATATATATATATATATATATATATATATATATATATATATATCCCTATACCTTTAGAGGATATTACTTAGAAAACACATTCCGCTGCCATTTTAAAGTGACGGATAGAATTCATTTTCTGGTTCTGTGTTAAAGAACTACATGAGCACGGGGAAATATTGCTACATGGGGCAGTTCTCTGGGTGCCGGCTATGGTTGGGAGACGTAAATGTTATGTACTAGAAACTGTGTAAACATTTTATGTGCCACTATAATTTTATAACATAACTTTCAGTATAGCTATAACACAAATTAAAGTATTTTTACTGAACATATCTTTAAGTAGAAGTCATTTAAGTGGAAAATATCCGCTGCCTGCAGTGCACCCCGCATGGATATACATATAGGACCTCATTTAGAGTCAGACGCAAAGTCCGTTTTTGGCACATCCAACAAAAAAACACTACCACGCATGTGCAGAAAGCACCAAATCCGCCTGCATCTTGGACGCAATTACCACTTGCGACTCACTACCAGAGAATGGGAGGAAGGCGGAATTGTGAAGGTGTGACCGTGTAAATACATCCTAGTCGCAGTGAGGCGCAGGCGCAACACACGTCAAAACAGGGCTAAAGCTGTGCGGCAGGAATTAGGTGGCGCAAGCATTAGCTAGCTGCAGGAACTGCTCGCAGCTCGGTAGGGTATTAAGAGTAGGACGCGTCTGGGGTTGCATGCTGCTCGTAATACCCTACCAAGCTGATGCAGACTCCCACTCCTACACTTCTTAAACGGACTTTGCGTCCGACTCTAAATGAGGTCCATAAAGAGGGCAGCATTTGCGCAAGTCAGAAGTTTACACAGGCAGTTCCTACAGTTTTTTAGCTTTTTTTTCCAGGGGTTAAATTTGCAAAATAGACCCTATACCATCTATAACTGCTTTATTTATACTATCAGTGTATATAGCACTTACCTGTGCTGAAGCTCCTGTTTTGTGCCATCTTCGGGGAGCCAGCTGTAGTCCTCTGTCTATAGCCAGCACTATAAATTTATAGTCCCATCACCCCACCTTAAATTAATAGGCACCACCATGATGCCGCTATTATTTTAAATAGCCCCCACTAATAAATGAACAGAGCACACCCACCATTTACTATCTATTTTGCACTACTCCCTTAATTCATTTCAACTTACCTACTAAAATGTCATGTGTGAAAGGAGAAATCATATGCTTACCTATTGAGGATTATACCTTCATTCATTTGCCTGTGTTTCCACTAGTTTATTAAACACATTCAGGGCCTGATGCTGTGTTAGGAGCAAAGCAAACAAAGCAGCAAGTTTGCATCTTGGTAAAACCATGCTGCACTGGAAGAGGAGATACATTTAAAATGTGGAGACAGATTTATAGTTGGGAGGTGGCATGTCCTCGATCAACTTTACATTTCAGTGTAAAAATAAAGCTGTCCAGTATACCTGTGCTACATGCAAAATCAGCTAGTATTTTCCTTGCATGCACAAAAAAAATAATTTGCACCCCTTGCATTGTAACATGGTTTGTCCAGGAGCAAATTTACTCTTTTTTTTTTTTTTGTGCTTTGCTTCTAACTCAGCATCGGGCCCTCAAAGAGCAGTACAAAATGCCTTGCTTTTGTACCCATTTGCTTAGATAGTGCACAATTCTGTAAACTAGAAGTGTGTCTAGTGCGAAGAGGTGGGTAAAAAAGCTAGAATCTAAGGGGCATATTCAATTGTTCGCGTTACTCGCAAAAGTAACGTGGCTTGCGCACTATTACCATTATTACGGTAATAGTGCGCGTAATTACCGTTATTACGGTACCTTTAACTCCGGCTTTCTGCTCGCAGCTCAGGGATAGCATTACCGTAATAACGATAATACTTTCAACGCTGCGTTACTTTTGCGAGTAACGCGGACAATTGAATATGCCCCAAACTGTTCCAAAGTTTAAACATCACATGGAAAGTCAAACATTCCACCACATTAGAAACACTTCTTTCTTTAAATAAAATGTTTGTTTATTTACTAAAATATTGTTCATTGTAGCCTCATTTATGTATGAAAGTAAAATTAATCCAGAGATAAAGGGGACATTGGGAATGCCTTTATTACATGTGGCAATTTTATGTTTACTACACTGGACAAAGCTTGTCTAGATATGCAATTCTCCATCGAACAACTGGAAAGCTCAAGATGCATCCAATGTAAGATACGATTTAATCCTATCAAATTTCAGTAATCTCGCTCCAAAAGTTGCACTGATTTTCACAATTAGGTGCTTGGGAAAAACTCCCAGTTATCAGCTCACACCCTCAACATAAAAATGTTACATGTGATGAAACCAGGATCATGGGACCTATTTATTTACATTCAGATTTTTGCCCTGTAAATTATCATCTCCCTGATGACAGATGAATTAACAGGGCAAATTACTACAAATGTCATTTAGGGACAGTGCATGTCTTATGTCATTTAAGTAAATTAATGCAAGGGGAGAGCAGGAAGGCTGCGGAGAGGGATCTAAAGATCTTTTTACTGCAATGCTCTTCCCATAGGATGGAATGGCCAATGACATTTTCAGATTTCTTTTATTTCCCATCACTCTACAGGACACTAGATACATAATAAATGGAAAAAAAAGTTTGGAATCTTGCTGAAACTAGGAGAAAATCATTTGTTGGCGATTGCAGTGGAGAGATTTTGCTACATGCTTCTGATAAATCATCTTAATATAAGCGTATTCACAACGGGAGAAGGTTTTTCTCTTATGGGAAAGTGATTTGCTTTTCAGAGCTTAGTTTTTCAGAGTCTGTGTCTGTTGGCTAACGCCATCTGGTGTAAGCCATTCTACTCTATGGGAAGAGCATTGTGGTAGAAGGATCTTCAGATCCCTCACCGCAGCCTTCCTACTCTTCCCTTCGGTTACTATCGCAAAGTGGCTATACGCATGCGTGTCAGTGCATGCACAACGGCAATTTGTGATACTGACCATTGGGGAGAGACAGCCCACCACAGTTTTAAGGTAAGTAAAGTCATTACCAGGACAGCCTCCTATTAGATGCACTGTCCTGGGATGAATTTTTAATAAATTCACCTGAAAAATCATCTGTGATTGTTGCAATGACAGATGGTAATTAATGGAAAAGACCCGCTAATTAATAAATACAACCCTTGGTTACAAAACAAGGAGAGATCACTACCAAAAAATGATATACCGTATATACTCGTGTATAAGCCGAGTTTTTCAGCATACTTTTGTATGCTGAAAAAGGGCACTCGGCTTATACACGGGTGAACTTACCTGGTGTCCGGTCCCTCGGCTTCAACTTCTGCATATGCGTTCCAACACAGGAAGTTCGGCATTTGGAACGCAAACTTGCGTTCCAAATGCCGAACTTCCTGTTGTTGGAACGCATATGCGTTCCACTGCGGGGTGGATTTACAAGCCGTTCGATCACATCTTCTGGGTCTCCAGGTTGTGCCTTGATTTAAACAGCACCAGTACCTCTTCTACTTCTTAATGATGGTTCTGACAGGGTAAATTCCTAACTGGAAGCATTTTGCTATATTTGTATAGCTTTTCTCTGCCTTGTAACTCTGAGTTACCGTTGTTTTGAAGTCCTCAGTCAGTTGCTTAGAAGACCTTGCATGCTTGTTGAGAGGAGGCATAATATCCTTATATATTTTCTGACTCTCTCTCTCTCTCTCTCTCTCTGATTTTATAATCATTTATGAATGTTCCTTGTCATCTAGCTAAAAATGATTTCATAGATTGAACCTATCATTTTTATTTAGGTTTTTAAATTAGCGCTCTTTTCCACCCTAGGCTTATACTCGAGTCAATAAGTTTTCCCAGTTTTATGTAGTAAAATTAGGTGCCTCGGCTTATATTCGGGTCGACTTATACTCGAGTATATACGGTACATAATATTGTGTTACTTATGCAGACATTTTGTTCATTTGGATACTATTGCCAATTTTATATTGTTTTCTATTTGTGTCTAAATTTTGTACACCTTGCAGTTATTTGTGTACCCTATGTTTAGACTTTCAGCGTGCCTATACAAAAGTGATAAATATGTCTCCTAAAAGTATATTAAAGGTAAGTGACACTTCTGCAAGTTGAACACGCATATGTGATTGTGTATCATCTACACAGAGATAGGGGTATTTTTATGATGCTTAAATCATTTTCTTTTATTATTTTGGAATAAAAACACAAAAATGAAAAATAACGATGACTACAAGTGCAAAACAAATTCTATGTAAGTAGTATGCATTCATAGATGTTAAAGTAATAAATGGGTAATATACAGCGATTAACAACAGTTATTCAATCTCTGACATCTGGAAGCTGTCATGAAGATATGTTTCAAAGAGAACACACTTTTCTGAGTTGAAAACTGTGTGATGGAAAACCATTGTCTTTTTTATAAAAGTCTTATTTGTAAAGTAAAAAGTCTGATTTGACATTCACTGATGTAAACTGCAATGTATTCATATCTCCAAGTCGTAAAGGGTTAGTTACGAATTGTACCTCATACGTTTTTTGTTGAAATTAGAATGACACTAATATAGCAGGATCCTTGTAGTTATATATGCTGCTATCTCAGATATATATAGCCTTTATATTGGTCTTGTCCTTTTTCCAATGTCTGAATGCATGGCCCTCTTGTTAGAATATAAGCCTTTTATTTATTGACAGCATTCTGTGAACATTTTTGAAGAACATATTGTGAAAAATTTGAGATTACATTTCTACAGGAAATTATGTTATAAATGATTTATAATTTGTCGCGTTTCAGTGTATACTAATTGAACCTTCTTAAAAATATGGAAAAAAGAAAAAGTGGATATAGGGAGGAAATATGTCATCTTGATTCATTTTCTCATATTATCCTCTAAGATCCCTAAGTTCTCAGTATCTATATGATATAAATACCCTTTAAACGTGGTGTACATTTAATTGAAATGCTATTACCTTTGTTGTTTTTATAATATGTTTATTCCTTTTCCTATGGTTCTTTATATCTTGCATTTAATTCTTTACAAGTTTCCTAATTCAAAACCTATATTGAAACCTTTAGGAGAAACAGTTCCTAGTTGATTAATCCACCTGGATTCTTCTTGTGATATTAATACCTACAAAGGATAGAGAGGAAGGATTGTGACTGTGTTTGATTCTATAATGCTCTCAAACGCTTTGATTGGTGACGTGATTTTTCTCTGTTCCTGATATGTTCCAAAATTCTTGTAATCAGATTACTAATTGTCCAGCCTACGTATTGGAGGCCACGTGAACAATGTAGCATGTGTATGATTGCTTTTGTCTTATAGGTCAACTTTTCATTTATTTTGTATGTAGTGCCTAGAAATGTTGATACTATGCATGGTTTAACGCTTGAAGTTCTGGTCTCTTTGCACTGATAGAAACCATTCGTGTTTTCGCCTAACAATGTATTTGACAATGTGTTGCTTTTTGGAATGTACCTGGAGATTAGTTGAATTTTTATACATGAAGATTTTTTTGCAGAATTGCTTTGTTTCGAGACTATCTTTGTATTTGACCTTTGCTTTTCTTCTAACTATAATATAGTCTCCAATTATTTCACCAGAGCTTACATTCCCCTTTATTCTGCTCTCTCCAACCCTTTGACCACTAACCATACCAAAATCTTTCACAAAATATATATGTGAAAGGTCTGTAATATTTGAGTGTTATACTGCAGGCATATACAACAGGTGGAATCCCCCCTCCTCTCGTACCCTTGCCCCATGGCAGAGGCGTATTAGATTAGCTGCATGGCATAAGCCTCACCCCAGCTCTTCATTTATCAGGCCACTGGACTAACCTGTTGTACCACCTACTATTGTATATACATCTTAAGCTGAACCAGTCTATTATACATATGTCCTATGCACCATGCCTATGTGAATGTTGTAATGCCATGCCTATTTGTTTGCTGTTAAACGTCATAACTTTCATAAATAAAGAGATTTATTTATGGAATATAATGTGAATAATGTTCATATTTACAAATTGTTGAGGGCTGACGTATTTTGTTTTTTATATGTTTGTATCTACACATTAGCATGCACCCCAAATTAAAAAAAATTAATGCCAGGGAACCAAATAACAAAACATTGTTTTTTTTTAATAAATTCATTCACTTAAAGTTTTTTACTGTATCCCTAGGCACAATTGATCTTTTATTCATCGTAAGGTCTGAAGAAGCTTTTCATAGCTAAGGAAAGTCACAGCATTGACAGGAAAGGCACGTAGACTATTGACTGTGAGACCTTTCAAGAGCACGCTGACCCCTTCTTGTTTAATGCTCTTGGAAACACAGTCAAATATTCCCCGATATTGGACACCATACATCCCGTCCATCTGTAAGCGAGACTTCATAACATCCATTGGGTTTGCAGCTGCCCATCCCACAGTTCCTGCACAGCCACCAGCAAAGAGCATAGTCCATGTATCTAGACACAAGAAAAGCATAACTGCTTAAACTCAAATAGTTGCTATGTCACGTAATATATATATTTTATTATACTGAATAGTTGTAACATTGTCTATTGTGCAACCAAAACTCTTGGTGCTGTCATTTAGTGGTATACTGTAGAAATTATCTTTAGAGTTTTAGTGCTGCTTACTAAATATGCAGTAATGTCATCATACTTTGTTCTTAAACATACCGTAGTATTATTTGGAAGAGAGCATAGACATTGTAACACATAATTAAGATGCATATATAGAAAATAGATAAGGTCTCTAGTTGTGAGAGCTAACTGAAAAACACATTATTATAGATCATTAATGCTGAAGACATAAATAAGGATAAGAGTAAAGAGAGCACAAATGTAACAGTAAGCATGACATGGTTTAGAAATGGCATAATAGGCATCAATTGTACTTGTTCTGCATGTTTGGTTCGATTTCTTCCTAGTAATGTGCTGTTACATTTAGTAGCGATCAAGAAACTAGTTAAGGTCTTATTTTGATTGTGCTAGTTGGTAACTAATTATTTTATAAGTGTTGCATATGGAAACCAAGCCTTGCTAAGACACAAAGATAGCAAAATGAACAATATGGTAGAAAATAAATAAATTAATAATGGTAAAAATGTTTTCCTGCTGACTCTTGTTTTTACTCATTACTCTTTACTGCTAACAACAACCTCTGTGATATTTCATGCGACTTCAGACAGTTGCCCCAAAATCGCAATGGGGGCAGGGGTGGGCTGGCCCGGGGGGCAGGGGGGGCAACGGCACCCCGGGCCGCTGGGTCAGACGGCTATTAGGGCCAGGGGGTAGGCCGGCCGGCCGCCCCCCGGATGCAAAAAACATAGTTTTCCCCCCGCGGCCGCATCTGATGACATCAGATGCGGCCGTGTCAGCGCACAGGCGGCCGCATCCCCTGTCAAATGATCCGGCCGTCTGTGTGCCCCCCGGCCATCCCTCTCCCAGCCCGCGCCTGAATGGGGGTGTCCCTAAATTTAGCAAGATGCCAGATAATCATCCTATCCAACTCAATAAGGTTATTATCAAGCAGGCTGGGAAATGTTTTTGGAAGATGACCTCTATCAGCTAGTGTAGATTGGAAGTGATTCAAATGGCACTGTATTGACAAAAAATCACATTTTTCCCTAATGCACTTCAGTAAAATAGTTGGCCTAGTTTCGTATTCCCTTTCCCACGTTTCAAACAACAAACTTTAACCAAATTGAGTATTATGTTTTCTGGCATAGTTTGCAGTAAACATCTATTAGTGAATCAAGACAGTGGTCAAAATAGATTAAAACAAAAGTTGTCACTCTTACATATTTCACCATAAAACATCAAGAAACAGTGACACACTAGGCAGCATGGCAGTCCGCCTCTAGGTCATATAGCATTTAGTAATGATATAGGTGGGTGCTTCCCCATCTATTCAGGACTAGTCACTAAGTAGCAGATTCAGTTTGAAAACAGCAAGTCCACTATTTTTTATCATCCACTATAATTATAAACAAATCAAAACTGATAATATTGCTGTGCAGGATTAATAGAAAGAAATATGACTAAAATCAATTGTATAGTTGTAATTAACTCAAGTTGTTTGTAGACTCATTTGTAGACTCTTGTACAGAAAATAGGTATGACATCTAATTATAACATTTTAAGTAGGTTTAAATGCCTGATAAAAGATGGCATCCAGGGGCGCACGGAGCATTTTTCAGGGGGGGTTTCCCCTCCACCGGAAAAAAAAAAAAAAGCGAGAGAGCTGCCGCGCATGCGCAGCAGCTCAGTTTAGGCGGCACTGTACTATACAGCAGCCGCGGCGCTGTCAAAGAAGCATTCGCGGCTGTGCTGTATACAATACAGCACCGCCGCGGACGCTTCTTTGACAGCGCCACGGCTGCTGTATAGTACAGTGTCGCTATATAGGGCACTTTTTTAGCGGAGGGGAGGGGTTTCTGGAGACCCAGAAACCCCCCCCGCGTGCGCCACTGGTATCATAAAATCTGTCATCCTTACAAAAGTGATGAGTATGAAGTCCCTATTTGTGCTACACTATGCCTGATTAAACAACATCTACCCAGAAAGTAAACGTAAATCTCTTTGACGCTACTCAAAACTTATTATGGAACGTGGACATGTGGCCTTAATGAGTGAGCACCGAACTATAATCTGTGGGTAAGTAGCTGCATTATCAGGAAATCCTTTCACTCTGGAACACATACAATTAAATTAATGTTATGCTCTACAGATCTTCACTAGCAGTGGAGATGTATTAAGGACTTCTGAAATTGGTTATACTTCAACTTCTGATTATATTATTTCTGCTTATGAGTGTTTGATATTACTGGTATACTCTGGTCCTTTGCTTTATATACTCTTATTGATTGTAATCAATTGATACAATATATTCTCATTCATTTGTTTATTAAGTGATTACTTAACACTTACATAATGCATATTTGAATGAGAAGAGTTTAAGATGATATTTTTAATATACTTTATACCTATTGCCAGTGGTTGCAGTGGAAATTTAAAAGTGCCGGTATGGAAAATGATAAGTGAATGGAATTTGATGGTTTTACAATGAAAGCAGTAGGATAAGTGGCAGTATGGCATACCCAGGCCCGGGCTCTGCAGGGCGCCTCGAAATTTTAAAAAAATGACTATTGTCATTTAAAACAGAAATCCACGGGGAGGAGAGGAGGGAAGGGGCTATGAATCTTACCTGCATGAAGCTGCTCCTCTCTGCTCTGTCTTCTCCCCTCCGCTCACTGACAGTGACAGGCCGTGATGATGTCATCATCACGGCCCGACAGTGTCTGTGAGTGGAGGGGAGAAGACAGAGCAGAGAGGAGCAGCTTCATGCAGGTAAGTTAAAGAAAGACATGGGGAGCTGAGGGGAGGGAAGCGCAGCGCCGATTTTTAAAGGGGGGGGGGGGCGATTTTCACACTGTGCCTAGGGCGCCAAGGACCCTAGCACCGGCGCTGGGCATACCACCGTGTACCAGCCCACTACAATCACTGTCTATTATATTGAATGAACTACTAACTCTATTTCTTTTTTAGAAGCTTTTATCTATGATATTGAAAAGTTTCATCTGTATCCCTTTACTAAAAGCTTAGGCAAGTTCATATGTAAAAGTCATTTTGCAGTTAAGTTTATTATTCATCCATTATCATCTTGCAGTGAGTAACACTATGTAATGATATTGGCAACTTGATTAAAAAATGATGTGTTCTAATGACCATATTGAAATATCACCCCAGAATATGGGCACATATCATATTTCAATTTGGAAATTTTGTAGACGTTAAGTAGACAATATATTCACCTTCAAGGGGTCGATAACAAAAAGTCAACATGAAAAATAACTCACAGGAGAGGGGTATGGGAAAATGGGAGATAGAAGTACAGATGTAAGTAACCATCCATAAAGGCAAACCTAAATCAAAGAGTCAAGACTCACGGATCCCGGGAATCCCTGATACTTTATTCACAATTGTCAAACACGATGGAAGTGAAGACAATTTTTAAGTCTGTTAGCATAGCATTCAATTTATCACAGCCCAAACTTTAGTTGATACTTGATTTCACTGTATCTATCTGCAAGAAGAGTGACTTTTATCTCATTGTTATATCAATCCAGCAATCAGGGGTTTCTAATGTCTGTTGCTTTGTGTGGCGACTAGGTAGTATATCTAATGATTGCTATTTTACGTTGATTTAATGTATGACAATGTATATTGTATGTAACCTTGTAATATAATCTCAATGTGTGCTTTGCTAGATGACATGAGTTTGAATTTATGCAAGCAGCAGTAATCTTTTGAAACTAGCCAGGCCCGGAATAGATAAGGGTCTTGGGGGAGTTTGAACCCAAAGTTGTAAACCATCTAGCCAGGCAAGAAGGAGCAGAGGTGAGAACTCAAGGTCTGGTGAACACTCCATCTCCAGACATCCCTAGCTCACTTTGAAGCCCTGTGACATATGGGAAATCAATCTGTCTTTATTGACAGCTAAACTCCAAAGGTGGGGGGTGAGAGTTATGGGGAAAAAAGGGTTTAAAATCTTCTGCTCTTAGACATCAAATTGTCCATTTCTTGAGAAGAGTCTGTCAAGACTGAAATGTGCCATTATTCTCAATGTGTATCCTCACACACCAATTCCTGAACTTGTAAGTAAGGATTCTGGTTTTATTTCCTATTTTATTTTCTGAAACTCATTTGTGCAAAATCTATTGTATGTCTGTTTATTACCTTTTTGTAAATAAGCCTTGGAAACATTTTTTAGATTAAACATATTTTATCTAGCGTACTCTCAGTGATTCTTTATGAACTTACGAAGCCCAGGTAGGCTCATGCTACATATGTATGTGATTTAAGTGTGAAACATTAATAAGTGGTTCTGGTGAACGTAAGGACACCGTAATAAATCCTTTTCGGTGGCAGAAAAGGTTCATTGTTAATTAACAGAGATAACACCAGTCATGGCCCGCTGTTCAGATTGCCGTATCTGGGACTGGCTGGGCGTTCGTGACACTTTGTCACCAAGGGGAAAGACTATCCCGCTATTTGTTATAGATGTATGGGGGATACTACAAAGCATAATGGCTAGTGCCTTGTTGAGGTCATAAGTAAAGCCACTATATATTTGTATAATGCGATTCACTCTGTCACTCCTAAAGAGGAGTAGGATGGAAGTAAACGTAGAAGACTAAATGGTACTAAATAAGTTTTGTGAACGCTCTTTAAGTAGTATGTAGTTAATAAACTTGGCAGGTTCCATTTGATTTTGTGTCAATGTCATCATCTGCCAATGGACATTATAAAACGTAAATCTTTTACCCACTTGCTCATAAAGTGGAGTTTTACTTCATTATGTGATCCCCACCATGGTGACTGGCATCACTTGTGCTAGTGGCACTGCTCTCTGCTATTTGTAGATTATGAACTGATAGATAAAAAGTCTCTTATGAGGACCTAAGGGTCTATACAAATTATCCATACAATCTGAGTCTTTTATAATTATGGTGGTTTTACAATCACATTTTTTAATTCATGTACATCAATTCTGTCAATCAGTGTTGATTTATTGACATGTATAGGTCAACTGAAAGACCTACTTTTTACAAACTGAGTGTTACCAAGACACTAAGTAGCAGATGAAGTAGCAGATGAAGCACCCACCCACCTTCATAATTCATATATTATTATATCTGGAGACTGCTTGATGCTGCTCCAAATGTGTCCCTGTCCCATATTCAAGTTGTTTTATGATTAAACATGTTGTGGGAGGATTCTAAAAATATGTTCTATTCATACCCGATCAAATGACAATACACCAAGAACAAATAAACGAAACACAGAGAATAGATATTCATCAGCATATGTGTTAGGGCTTCTACACACAGATCTTCTTCCTGTGCACATTGTGAGCCTCTTTTGGAGTAGGCAATAATTTTGCAATTGAAATGTAGGCATAAACCTATGGCCAAAAATTGCAGTCAGTGTAAATTTAGAAGTGGTGGTATGAAAACTTTAAATGGAAATGTAAGTGAATGGAATTTGATAGCTTTACAATTAAGGCAGTAGGAGAAGTGGCAGTATGCCATACCACTGCGTGCACCCCTACTTCCACCACTGAGTGTACCAATATACAAAATGTAGATGCAACATTTGACGATGATGACTGACGTATTTTTATTGTGTTTAAAATAAATTACCAACACTAGTGTTACAACCTGGGCTGGTTACCGCTATAGCAGTGGGACAACAAACATGCCATCCCCCAGCAAAAGACTATGCCATTCTGGGCTGGTCACTGTGAGAGCTGCAGCATGTTCTTACTAGAGATCCTTGGGCTCGGTTTTCTGAAAACCGAACCCACCCAAACTTAGGGGATCCGAGTAGGGTAACGAGCCAGGTCTGTACTTTCGCGCGTCCTCGGGTCTGAATTGAGGCAAAACGTCAACCTTGCGTTGTCGGATCTCGCGGGTTTTGGATTCCATAAGTACCTCCCTCCCCAGAAGATCCAGCACCATTACTCACACAGAAACAGGGGTAGCAGTGTTCGTGTCACTCTCCAGTCTCCAGTGACATTGCTCAGTGCCATTGCTCACACAGAAATAGGAGTAACAGTGGGCCTGATTCATTAAGGATCTTAAATGAAGAGGATACTTATTTCAGTCTCCTGGACAAAACCATGTTATAATGGAAGGGGTGCAAATGTGTGTTCTGTTTTGCACAAGGGTTTAACACTAACTGTTTTTTCATGTAACACACAAAAACTTGATAGCTTATTTGTACACTGAAATTTAAAGTTGATATGTGTGCTACATGAAAAAACAGTCAGTATTTAACTTATGTGCAAACCAGAACACACATTTGCACCCCTTCAATTGTAACATGGTTTTGTCCAGGAGACTGAAATAAGTATCCTCTTCATTTAAGATCCTTAATGAATCAGGCCCAGTGTTCTAGTCACTCTCCAGTCTTCAGTGACATTGCTAAGTGCCATTGCTCATACAGAAACAGGGGTAGCAGTGTTCCTGTCACTGTCCAGTGACATTGCTCACACAGAAACAGGGGTAGCAGTGTTCCTGCACTCTCCAGTCTCCAGTGCCATTGCTCAGTGCCATTGCTCATACAGAAACAGGAGGGGTATCAGTGTAGCAGTGTTCGTGTCACTCTCCAGTCTCCAGTGACATTGCTAAGTGCCATTGCTCACACAGAAATAGGGGTAGCAGTGTTCTAGTCACTCTCCAGTCTCCAGTGACATTGCTAAGTGCCATTGCTTACACAGAAACGGGTAGCAGTGTTCTTGTCACTGTCCAATCAAACATGCAAACATTGTTTTTTTTCTGTGGGACAATGTTATTTAAATGAAATTCAAGAAATTTGAGAATAATATATAGATATCCCCTATTAGCTGATACAATAGAAAATTTAACATTTTTCAATTACATGAATTTTACACATCCTCAAAGACAGAGGAAACAAGGCTTCATCTGTATTTGTAATGTGATGCCTTTTGCAACATCCAGGTGCACTTGAGAAAGAAAATTTATATTTACATTTCAACCAGTTGTAACAAAGGGAGTTGTTTAGCTGGCAATCTACATAGAAAGGCTGCAAGGAGGACATATGTGTGACAAAATAATAGTATAAAGTCTGATTTAACTTACATAGTTTGGAAGGGTAGTTTCCCACAGAAGGCTGACAGGGTGTGTCTGAGTCTAATTCAGAGCAAACAGAGCAGCTAATGATAGCCCTTTTTAAATGGAAAGTGGGAGTACAACCTGCCCATCAAGCTAGGGCTGTGGGAGAAGTGCCAGGTATAACAACCTGTTTGCTTCTCTGTTCAGGGTGACCGATGCTACAAAAGCTGGCCAGTGTCTAGAGAGCTGGGTTCTGTTTATTTAGTGTTTAGGGTCACTAGAAACTGTGGAATTTTTATGGTGTCAAATACATTACCATCCTGACATTAAAACTAGAGATGCTCAGGCTCGGTTTTCTGAAAACCGAGCCCACCGGAAATTAGGGGATCCGAGTAGCCTCACGAGCCAGCTTGTTACTTTCGCACATCCTCGGATTTGAATCGAGGCAAAACGTCATTGTTGCATTGTCTCATCTCGCGGGTTTTGGATTCCATAAGTACCTCCCTCCCCAGAACATCCATTGCTCATACAGAAACAGGGGTAGCAGTGTTCTTGTCACTCTCCATTCTCCAGTGACATTGCTCACACAGAAAAAGGAGGGGTAGCAGTGTTCTTGTCACTTGACAAAAATTGACTGGAAATTATTGGAAATTAATGTTATTGAGGTTAATAATAATGTAGGGATAAATAAAGAGCCAAATTATGGGATTTTAGCAAAAAATCAGGATCCAAAACCAAAACACGCGAGGGCGGTTTTGACAAAACCAAAACACAATGTAATCCAGATCCAAAACCAAAACACTGGGGTCAGTGAACATCTCTAATTAAAACTAAGTAAAAGCAAGAAGTTGTATTTGTGTGTTTCACCAGAAGTGTGCTCTTCCCACACAATGTTAAAAATAAACTTTCAAATACACAAAATGATACATGTAATAAATGAAGCCCCTTACTTTCATGATTTATTTAAGCAGTATTTGAAATGTTTAAATTAATGAATGGGGTTTCTAAAGTGGAAATAGGATGTACTTTAAAGTGAGGTTTCAATATGCCCAAAATGTGCATTTCCAAAAAGTAAAAGTAGACACAGATTGTAATACCAGAAGCTTTCATCTTAAACAGTAAACATTCTGTTGTTATTGTAAGCTCTCAGAAACTCTTACCTGGCATTTTACCATCATTCGTCATCCATTTACAAAGAACTTCATAAGTTAAGAAATATAAGCCAACAGTGGGCACATCCCGGAGAACCAATGCAGTAGACCCCCTGTAAAGACCAGTAATGCCCTCTTCTTTGAATATGCTCACTGCACAGTAAACTGGGCCACGATAATGAGCCTGTGGATTACCCGGCTTTGCATGGGTTCTGAATGATTGAGTTTGGTTCTGCAACCTCACTTTAATCAGGTCAACTGGGGCTGTGAAATATACCTGCAGTTGTAAGAAGTTAGAAGAAGTTAGTGCTCCATTAGAAATATCACCTTACAATGCAATACAACATGTTCAAAATCAATAATTGCACATGTGTGACTGATGGGTAATGTGTGTTTAGGAGACTTAGAGACAGATAAACCGATTAGCTATAGAATCTGCAGCACCAGCTTTATCTCACAGAGGAGGCAGCGCAAACACATTTCAGTTTATAATACTGTGTTTTTGGTATGTAAGGTAGGGGAAGGTTACTCTACCAGAATACCCCACTCTGCCTATAGCACAAAGATTCCCAGTCTACAACTATGTAGTGATCCCATTAGTAGAATCCAATTCTCCCGATTCCCGTCCGGCTCTGCAAATTAAACGGAGGACGGGAGCTTATTGGTGTCGTGTACGCGTCATTGTGACCCCGCCTCCCATATTTATTGGCCAAAAAAGTGATGACTGCTTTGGGGGTGGGGCTAACGACACAATTCTTTGAGTCCCGCCCCTACACACCCACCTGTGTCCCGGACCTCCCGGGGCACAAGTTGCTAATGTTGGCAACTATGCTTTAATATCTCAGAGCCTACAGAGCGTATAGCAATATTTAGTTGCTATTTTAACAGTTTATAAGCTTATTCCGGTCTCTATTACATACTTTCTTTTTAACACTACACAGAAAAGTTATAATATTGACATTTTAATGTATACCAATAAAGAATGTAATATGTTTTAATAAAAATAAAAATCTTTTGGTCCTTAGAGTGCCCCAGGATGCACATCCTCCCCTTCTGTAAACATTCCATCTGTGATCTCAACTGTTACAGCATACATTACCATGCTCTAACATTAGCATAGATGTTGCTAAGAACGAAGTATATTCATGCATTCCATATCACACACACATTCAGTTGATAAAAAGAAATATATTTTGCTCTTGTAGGATATTTGGACCTCCATAACATTGGCTATAACGTAGCGATGGAGGATGGCCATTTGTTGGAGTATACAGTATATGGTATGTCTATAAGACAGTGGACCTGAGTATGAGAAAAAAAAGATGACCAATCCCCATTGCTAGTAAGTTGACATAAGCAATTTAAAACTTACTTGAACCAAGCCTGAAAAGCAGCCGGCCAGGAAAACATGGTGGTTTTGAGGTGGGTTTTTCCAGTCTTTACATTTTGTGCCAGTTAAATAGTGTAATGCATTGCTATATGATCCAAATATTAGGGAATTGCTGATTGCCACACTGCCCACAGGAAAACTCATGCCTTTAAAAAATCCCAGAATCTATAATATAGACAGAAAGTCAAAACAAGGTCAAATGTAAATGAACAAGCAGCAAAAATAATTCAAACTTTTGTCTTTTTATTTATAAAGTTCTAAAACAGCCGGGCAGCTCAACTGACAGCTCAGTACGAATATGTCTTTAAACAGGACATGTAAACAGAAGCTTCAGTACAAGAGTACTTTCAGAACAAATATAATATATACCACTGAATATTCCAATATTTGGGTTTATATTTACTAAACTGCAGGTTTGAAAAAGTGGAGATGTTGCCTATATCAACAAATCAGATTCTAGGGCCTGATTCATTAAGGAACTTAACTTAAGAAACTTCTTATTTCAGTCTCCTGGACAAAACCATGTTACAATGCAAGGGGTGCAAATTAGTATTCTGTTTTGCACATAAGTTAAATACTGACTGTTTTTTCATGTAGCACACACCTATCAACTTTCAATTTCAGTGTACAAATAAGCTATCTAGTATTTGTGTGCTACATGAAAATAACAGTCAGTATTTAACTTATGTGCAAAACAGAATACTAATTTGCACCCCTTGCATTGTAACATGGTTTTGTCCAGGAGACTGAAATAAGTTTCTTAAGTTAAGATCCTTAATGAATCAGGCCCATAAGTTATCTTTAATTTAGTACATTCTACAAAATGACAGATATAATTTGATTGATTGCTATAGGCAACATATACCCCTTGGAATCAGGACACAGCGAGAAGGTGTGTGTCGAAGGTGCTAGGCTTCCCCAACCACCATCCCCTTAAAACACCCTTGCATTAACGCATGCACAATTGGCAGGTGAATATGGCAACTGATAAAAAACATTAAAATAATCTAAAATGTATTTCACAGCACTCCAGTACAGTAGTTATAAAGTGAAGGCTAAGTAATAGGTACATAAAGACTTCACCAGTCTTATCTTTAGCTACAAATAAAGTAACAGGTCTTTAAAATGTAAATTTAAAGTGCAGATATAGGATTATACAACATATTACTTATATTTCTATCATTGTCTGTTGTTTAATGACATGATAGGCACACCAACCTCTTCAATTAAAATATACAATACAGCAATAAAACTCTTACTGTTTCATTTTTGTAAGTCTTCACTATGCAGTCTACAATTCCACGATACCTAGACTGTGTCTGTAAACGAACCTGCAACATAACAACATTCATCACATTATCCTGTTAATGCTGCATGGCTTGTCATTGAAAACATATGCCATTATTTTAGTAATAAACCATCCCTGGAAGTACGTTAATTTGTTAAAAAGCATCGACCATTCATTTTACTAGAGATGCCCAGGCTCAGTTCCTCGAGAACTGAACACACCCGAACTTAAGGGAACCAAGTACGGAGCCGAGCCGGCTCGGTACTTTCGCGTTACGTCATCAGATCTCGGGAGTTTTGAAATCTATAAATACCGCCCTCCACTGCGATCTAGCGCCATTTGAAAGAGGGACACAGAAGGGGTAGCACACTGTTTAGAGCAGTTGGTCAGCCAATTAGATAGAATTGAAAGAGGAGGGGTAGGAGTGTTCAACAATGTCTACAGTGACACTCAGGAGAGCTCCACTGCTAATTCTCATTGCAGAAAAATACAAATACTAGTGCTGGCAGGGTTGGTGTAATTCTGCATTCAAATTGTACGGTGTTATATAGTTAACACACTAAGAGGAGTGCTCATTGCTAAGAGTCTTTGCTGAAATACAAATACGAGGGCTAGCAGGCTTGTCTTCTGAATTTGCAGTCAAATTGTACGGTGTTATATAGGTTACACACAAAGAGGAGCTAAGTGTGATTGCTGAATTAGAAATTATAGGGCTGGCTAGCTTGGTCTAAATCTGCAGTTACATTTTACTGCTCACTCAGAAACAGGAGAGGTGGCAGGGTTCAGTGCTGAAACAGAAATTGTAATAATAGGGCTGTCAGTGGTCTTAAAAGTCTCCAGTGACATTGTACTGTGCCATAGCTCACACAGAAACAGGAGGGGTGACATTGTTGTTGTCACTCTCCAGTCTCAGTCATGATGATACTAATCCCTCTACCTCATGTGCTAAATCCTATGTTCAAGTGCATAGTGGTTTTAAGTCATGGAAAGAAAAATGTAAATTAAAAGATTGTACCTTTTTAAAGAAAAAAAAAACCTCTCTAAAAAAGGTGAAAGTTTACTGTAGGAAAACATGAAATTGGCAAGATGCCATTCTACCCAAAATATTACCAAGCATACCAGTATCAGGTAGCTCCCTTCTCTTAGCTAGATTTCAGCACCTGCAATCTACACTGTCATCATATTCACCTTCATCATTGTGTACATCTTCCTCAAACAATACTAATTCATCCCCGCTGGGATCCACCATCACAGAAGTCTGTGCACTTTGATGTAATTGCCGATAATGGCCCTCCTCGTGGAGGTTGTAGTTCATATTATGCCAGAGCTGTCACGATGTTTGGGCAATTCTTTTAGACCAGACCAAATGTCAAAATGTTGTTCTGACTCATTTCCATCACCACTGGGTGTCTTAGGAAAGCTAAGTTTTTTCCTAAAAACAGTTGCCAGAAAAAGTGAAGGAGACGTCATTACAAGATGTTGATAACTCTTGGATCCTGGTCAAGCGAATTAAGTACTTAAACTACAATTACAATATAGTTAGCGGATTTGCTTCGCTTAATTTCCTCCTTCAATTTCTCTAGCTGCTTCTCAAAAACTCTAACTAGAGCAATCACTTGACTCAAGCTAACCGTGTCTGAACTCTCTTCACAGGTGACTACTTCGCTGGACTAAAGTGCATTCCCCCTTAAATTCTAGTCTTCTTGCACCTGCTGCATACTCCTACATGCTGTTGCACAATCCCGAAAATGAACATAAATATTTCTGGACACAGACAGCATCTCCTGCATGTCATTGTAATTTTTTAAAAAGTTCTATACCACCAAGTTGATTGTGTGAGCAAAATAGGAATGTGATGGAATCCCCCCCCCCCCCCCCCGCTTTAATGATCAAACAATATTGGTGGCATTATCTGAAATCACATATCCTCAGGAGAGTCCAAGCAGGATAAGCCATGTTGCAATGACATCCCTTAGTTTTTAAAACAGGTTATTAGCGGTATTACCTCTGACCTGCGCCTTGTCTCGTGTCTGATAACCACCTCTCACTCCCACCTTCAAGACTTCTCCCGTGCTGCTCCTCTCTTATAGAATTCCCAACCACGCTCATTCAGACTTTCCCCCAGCCTTCAAATCTTTACATGCTCTTTGAAAACTCATCTCATTTTTAGAGGTGACCTTATCCTTGATAACACTATTCACACTAATGCACCCTCATAACTATCCCAATCTCCACTATGAGCCACACTTGCTCCTCTAGTTTCAGCTGTGCCCTCTTCCCTTTAGAATGTAAGCTCTCTAATGAGCAGGGTCCTCTATACCCTTTGTTTTCACATTTCCATTCATTTTGTCTGCCTTGTCCTTGTTTTTTACGTATATCTTGTTTTATGTATATCCTTGTCTTCCTTACTGTACGGCGCTGTGGAGCACTGTGGTGCCTTACAAATCTACGATAATAATAATAATAATAACAATAATATGCCTCTTAGTGAAGCAGATGATACACAGAGTAGCCTGCCTCAGAAAAATGTGACGTACTTGGGTACATGCTGCTGCTGTTCCTGCTGGTGACGGCAAATCACCGACCCAGTGGGCTGTCACAGTCATATAATCTTTAGTTTGCAAAGTTACGCTTGTCCCCATATCTGTGGTTAAGTGTACAGTGGGTAGAATGGTATTTTGTAGCCCGATATACATTTTTACGAACCTTCTGGTAGAGGTGAGGAATAGCTTTTCTAGTAAAATGGTGTCGTGATGGAATTTGGTATCGGGGACACAAGACCTCAAGTAATTGTCTAACACCAGCTGCATTAATAGTGGATATCAGTCGCAGATCCAATACTAAGATCGTCCCCATGGCGTCTGTGATCCACTTTGCGACTGGGTGACAGCTTTCATACTTTCTTCCTCTTGCAAAGGATTGTTTAACAATCAATTGTTGTAAACTACTAGTAGTGTTCTTGCGGGTTGAAGATCCACCCCCAGCAGCAGGAGAAGCAGCAGTGGGCCTAACACACAAGGATTCTTCTGAGAAGTCCTAGATAGGGGAGGAGTGATCTAGCCTTAGAAACTTGGATGCAGGACTAACTCCCATCACTTGTGAGGATATTGATGATGAAGGTGTTGGGGGTGTAGATTGCAGGTGCTGGGATCTAGCTAAGATAAGGGACCTAGCTGATGCTGGACTGCTTGCTGTTATTTTTTAGCATAAGTTTTTGATTTTCCCAAGAGCTTTCCATGAACTCGCTTCAAATGACGTAACATGGATGAGGATCCTAGATGGTTAAGGTCCCTACCTCTACTGACTGTGGCTTTACAATGCTACAAATGGCTAGACAACTGTTGTCAGAATTTAGGTAAAAAAAAATCTACAATTAATAGGTGGATTTTTTGCTCTTATGCCTAGGCATGACAATGGCCTTCTTCTTATCACTGGCAAGAACTGCTGCAATCTTTGTTTGAAAGTGTATTAAAATAATATTGTGACCTGTGATGTGGTCAAAATTGACTGCAAGTGACTTTGAATTAGTGTTATTGAGGTTAATAATAATGTAGGATCAAAAAACAAGCAAAATTATGTGATTTTAGCATATTTTAGCAATTTTTCTTAAAAAAATACAGATTCAAAATCAAAACGAAAACAAAACACGAAGCTAATCCAGATTCAAAAACAAAACCACTTCAAGGGGGTTAGTAAGCACCTCTACATTTTACTCATCCATTAGACCCGTGTTGTTCACCTTAACTGTGTCTATGGGATGTCCAACAACAAGCCCAAGAGCTCCTGGAAAATAGAAAAAGAAGGAAAATGAATATGATTATTATCGTATGATATTGTTTTTCATAAGAAACGTCATGGAGTCATGCAGTCATGGGAATTCTGGAGCTACTACTACAAGCGCTAGCATGCACAAATACCTAAATGTGACCTAGACATGCTGGGACCTATAGTGCACCACAAACAAAATGTTTACTTCAATCTATATTTTACTTTATTAGCCTACAGTACACCCATCGTCACAGGGGGTGTGATAATGCTAATGCTATTAGCACAGAGCTGGTTATTCCTAGGGAGGCCTGCATGTTTTTTATAGGCCCATCCCTCTTAGGGAATTTATCCCTGTACTGACTGGTCAAGGGCCGGTTTGGTACTATGGCAGAGGTCTTCCTGCTAAAGTGCCACCAACCCAGGCTGGCATCGTCAATTTCGGGGGGATCACATGCAATAGACTAGCAACACTAGAGCTGGTTTTGCTTAACAGGAATGGGGCCTGCTCCCTCATTTTTTTCCATTTATTTCTAGTGCCTACTGCCCGTGCATATGATACGCTTAAAGTGTATCATGCGCTTTTAACATATAATACGCTTTAAGTGTATCTTACTGAAGTGTACACATTTTGCATACCATGCAGAGTCGCATGTATCTTAAAATATGTGCAGCTCTGAATAGAAAGAAAAGTGTCGGAAAAAAAGCCTTTGGTGCTTATGGGGTTAATCCAATTATCACATAAGTTATCAGCAGCTGGAAAAAGGATTGCATTATCCTTTGTTGGCAAGAACCCCAACAGTTAATCAAATAGTTAATCCTACCAGGGCTTAATATCCAGGTCGATAAGATTGCAATAATGTTTCTTCTGATGAAAGTACAAGTAGTACTGAAACTAATCAAGAAAACATATTAGACCCATTTTATAAAGCCCATCTGCACAGACTGCGTTCCGGATTTCATCTAATAACATATGAGCTGCAAGTCTTCTTTTGAAACATTCATAACAGCATCTGTGACAGGGAGCCCTGCACTACAGTAAGAGTGATGAGAACTTTTTACTTTACACAGGCAGCTAGCCTGACGGGACCAAGATGTTCCTTACCAAATGATCTTGGTCCCCTTTCTCCAATTCTGTCTTCTACATTTAAGGTGAAAGAAAATCATCTTCCTAGTAACCAATATATGTTGTTAATTACCAATTGAGGATGCTACAGATTTTGAGCATGGTTTACTGAATATGATGTTATGTATCGGATATATACAACAATTGGCTGTGGGGCCATACTCTTCATTTTCATTACTTTTATATAAGTTGCATGTAATTAACTGTATGCTTTTATTTAACAGTCTGTGTTATTTATAATAATATTATAAATGGTTTATATTGCAATGTTATAACTCTGGATATTAAGCACTGGCAGGGTTAAACATAAGAAAGAAAAGTATGTCTTTTCAAGTAACGCAATTTACGGTTATATTTTCTGCATAAATTGCGTCCGACTCTACATAAGTCATACAATGTACAAATCACCCTGCTTAATATAAATACACCACAGTACTCTATTCCTCTTCTACCACTATAGAAACATCACATACATCCCAAACAACTTCTTATATAAGA
This sequence comes from Mixophyes fleayi, assembly GCF_038048845.1. Taxonomy (NCBI): domain Eukaryota; kingdom Metazoa; phylum Chordata; class Amphibia; order Anura; family Limnodynastidae; genus Mixophyes; species Mixophyes fleayi. The sequence goes on along the minus strand of NC_134411.1, from coordinate 7,910,534 downwards.
ATGATTCCCTTATCTATGTACCGCACAAGTAAACAAAGTCTTACACATGTGAAACTTATCTTAGCACCTACAGATTCATAACCATGCCCATCCCTCTCCTTCTGAAGTGTTTATGACTATAAAGTCCCTCTATTTCAATACACAGGCTGACATCTCTCAATAGTGCAAAGGTATTCTGTTGAATGAATACACAGATCTCTGGGAGAAGCACTACTTTATAACACACATACCACAGACAGGTGAAATGTACTATTATGTATTTTAAAAATTACCTGAAATCCAACCCGCGACAAATTCAGCAGAAGACATTACAGACACTCTAGACACACGTGGATTTTGCTTAAATAAGATAAAATGTTTTAGAGCTCAAACGAACAACTCGAACTTTGAGTTGTGTGCAGCAATTGTAACGTTTAACTAGTAGGTGGGCAGTTGCTAAAATTGCATTTCAGGTTAAAACATTTAATAAAATAGGTTGAAGAGGATCAATTATTAAAATAAGATGAAACATTCTTATGATTGTCTTACAATAGATTTCAAAATAAAATATACACAAAATCTTAGATGTTTAATTACAATTTCAGAACGGTTATTTTGGGGTACACAGGCCCAAGTTTAAACTGGAAAAGAAGGTGGAGACTAATCAGTTTAAGAAATAATTAAATTATCAACTCACCCTGTTAAGTTATGAATCACCCTGTTAAGTAATGGAAAAACAATTGTTTAAACAAATGGCATATGATCGTCCACAGATTAACATAAATTATATACTATCTATAATCCCCATCCTTTATTAAAACATGTTGCAGTATCTTGTAGAATACTAAATGATTTATCTTTTATTAGAGAGGTTTTACGCACAAGGAAATTCATTTAGAGGTGGTCATAAGTCCGTATGGATGTATAAATGCATGCATTTCCATGCTGTATATACATAGCAAAATGCATCCATATTTAGTCTTCACTGTATCTTACACTTACACCTGGAGAAGCAGATAAGGGGTGATCAAGCATAAGTCGAGTACAGTAACGCTGTGTATATATAAGTGTAGCATGCCCCCTGGAGATGTGATCTCATGAAACTTAGATACAGCCCCAGGACACATATATTTTGGTACCAGAGGCCTGATATAAAGCTATGTGATGATGGCACTAGCAGCAGTATCTAGCCGCTTCTGATTGGCTGTTTCTGTATTGACCCCTATAACTGATAGTACTGCATTCATTAGCATTGTGGCTATGTCAAGTTATGGTTGTATTTGGATTTCATATTTTCATTCCCATTTGGACTACTGCATGAAATAAGATTCCTATTGCTTGTCCCAGTATTTGTATTTAATTGAATTCTATATGGAAAATGTGACTTTTGCATTTATAGCTAACACTGTCAAGTTGCATCTCTGTGCAATCGTTGGGCGTAATTAAATGTATTTGTTCTCTTCACATACGCCTGACATAAAAATACTGCTGTGTTTTGAGTTGGACGCATTTTGATCTTGATTTAAAATACACAAGATCGCAACTTTTGTAATATAATTTTTACGAATACATTTGAAGCACAAGTGTGTCAAACTGTAAATGAGACTCAATATGCGATAAATGCCAACTGCTGGTTATGACAGCAATCAGTCAATTCAAGTCTGAAAGTAGCTGTGCATTCAGGCCCAGGGTTGTATAGGGCACCATATGAACATCTCAAAACCAGTTATATACCCTCCACTATCTCCCTGAACATCCTCATTCTGTCTAACTTTCCTGGTCAATTACTGCAAGTATCTCCTTAAATGTGATGAGCAGATTAGAGGCCATAAAAATATACAAAAAATTATGTATACATCCCTTAGGATGTAAGCTCGAATGAGCAGGGCCCTCTTCCCTCCTGTCTCCATACCTGTTCTTCTGCTCCATGTTTATTGCATCAGTCTGCCTGGAGTTTCTGAAGTACTGGTACTTTTTGTTTATTGTTCTGTACTGTTATACCCTGTATAGTCTACTGTTTGTACTATATGCGGCGCTGCGGAAGCCTTGTGGAACCTAACAAATAAAGGATAATAATAATACTAATAATGTGGGTTTAGATAAGTTTATCAAAAACAGGTCCAACCAGGTGTTTCCTGAAAAGTCTTCTTCTTTTTTATTTATAGGGCGCCACAAAAGTTGTGCAGGGGTCATATACAACAAAACAGTACATACAGGACCATACAATAAACACGTAGCAATATAAATACAGCTTCTGTACTGCGGGTGCATCCATGGGAAGAAATGTATAAAAAAAATGTTTTTCCTGGGGGTTTTGAACCAGCCGCACATCTCCTGCGATTTTCAATTCCAAACTGCCAGTTGTATTATCCGAAGGGTTAAAACGGAAATCGCCAGCAATGTATGTCAGTTTGAAAACACCTAAACCACTGGCGGTTTAGTCAAAGGGGTAAACTGCGGGTTTGAAAAATAGAGATGTTGCCTATAGTGACCAATCAGATTCTAATTATCATTTATTTAGAACATTCTACAAAATGACAGCTAGAATCTGATTGGTCGCTATAGGCAACATCTCCACTTTTTCAAACCCGCAGTTTAATGAATATACCCCAAATCTCAAGAAAACTGCCAGACAAAAGGCAGGGATATTTTTAGACCTGCTTCTGGATAGAAAAGATGGATTTCAGTAACCAGACAGAAGACTATATTTAAACATTGTGCTACACTAGGGCATTGTGAATCAATGAGTCTTAAACTACATAGTATTCATGTCACATTCACCTCACTTGTTTGTTATGACTTTGAAACAAGGTAGATAAAACATTGGTAAAAGAAGGCTACACACATTCCTCTACTACCACTTATCCATACTTGACAACTTGCTGAACTTGGCTTCCGGGAGCCTGCGGGGGGGGGGGGGGGGGGGGGGGGGCTCCAAAACTTGGTTCATTTTGGCCCCACCCCTGTGACGTAATGACGCAAACATTACGTCATGGGGGGCGGGGCCCCGACCCTTACTGTCATTTGACAGTAGGGGGCGGGGCCAAACACAGCAATTCCCGGTGAATCGCGGCTTTCGGACCTAATTCTGCCCACTTCACAAGGAAGTGGGCAGAATTCTGCCAAATGCGGGAGATTGCCACACTCTCCCAGGAGTCCATGAGACTCTCGCAAAATGCGGGAATCTCCCGGAAATTACGGGAGAGTTGGCAAGTATGCACTTACCTAATGCTATGTATCAATCATATATTAACTTTAATCCAACTTCAGTATACTGTTGATATCTGGTTGCTATCTTGCATTGCTCTTTGACCCATGTTATTAAGCAATCCGTAGATAATAAATGCAGCTGAAAGGTAGAACATTTTCATAATTGTTACTTTAAATATTCACCTCATTTCACATTTTGGCCCTAATAGTAGAATTTGTGTTCATTGGATTTGCTATATTTGACTATACAACTAGTACACATGTGTGTACATGGTCACAGGATAGTGGTACATTTTTATAGACATTTTAAAATGCTCCTATGGTTCACATTGCGCTGCTCTGTATTTAGTGGAAAATGAACCCAGCTTAAGTGTTTGTCCACTGCTGTAGCATCCATGGAGGGAAAATATAAAAATTAGATTTTTCTTGTGGTTTTGAAACAGATGCACAACGCCAGCGATTTTCACCTCCAAGCTGCTAAATGTAGTTGGTTTAGAGGATCATAACTCAAATCATATCATCATAGACTATATAGTTTAAGCAGAAGAGGCTAATTATCATGATACATCTGTCCAGCAGAGTAGGAGGGACATTCTTTTTTTCTTGGCAAGAGCAGGTGAAAACAATAAATAAAACGTGAGATTTCCCATCGTCGGCAGCACAGATCTTACGCCAGGGATCGAGGACCCGCAACAAACACGCATCCTGGTAGGCATATCTGCTGCTATCTCAACCTCTTAGTAGACAGCAAGTATGTAAACACGTTTTTACTTTATTTGGAAAACGCTGTAACGCCCCTTCTCTTCCCCGTTGTGCCTCTCCTGATGTAAGGAGGCGCAAGTCAGTGATATGCAAAAATCTTTTCCTAAAGAGGTGAGAGATGGATTTCATCTTCGCCAGAGTACATATCTCTCTAGTTTCTACAGAATTACCTTTATCAGTTTAACCAAGAACACAGGGGTTTTGCCACTTTCAACCACTGGAGTTCACCTATCTTCAATTAAAAATGTTGGCACTACCAGTTTCCTATAAGTTCCGGCCACACCTGGGAGATAGCTCCAGAGAAAGACAGTTTGAGAGGGTACTTGGGGGTGACCGTAATTTGCACCACCTTAATATCCTGGTCACTGACAGATAATGTGGCCCATCAAGCAGAAGTCGAAGATGCAAAGAGCAGAGCCAAAGTCAGGAAATCAAAAACAAAAAGGTAATCAGACAAAGACAAAGGTTCATGTTCTCCCTGTGTTTGCATAGGTTTCCTCCTGGTGGTCCGGTTTCCAACCATACTCCAGAAACATACTAGAATGTTAATTGGCTACTCAATAAATGAATCCTAGTGTGCATGTTTTGTGGTATAGAATATCGATTCTAAGCTCCACTGGGGCCGGGATTGATTTAAATGATTAAAGATTCTCTGTAAAGCATTACGTAATATGTAGATGCTATATAAATAAAGGCTAATAAATTAAAATCTACAGCAAAAGGTTAGGAAGTGGAACTGAAATTCTGTAAGAACCATAGTAGTCTGGCAGTGTATTTGTCAGAAGTCATATAAAATAGGAGTGGTATTCATAGGGATCAGACACAGCTCACTGTGGAGTCAAGGATTTGCATTGAGCATGTTCAATGCCTGATAAATTCCCACTCACAAGTTTGCATTGAGTATGTTCACGGTCTTTGACACAAACAACAGCAGTATCAGGTGATCTTGAAAATATAGGTAAAGGGTGGTCAATAGGTTCATAAGTCTAAATGTGTCAGGCTGTGTTTGAAGCAGAGGTTAATGACAAAGGTGAACTTTAAGATAAAAGAGATTGTAAAATTAAAGATATTTACACAACTGGTTAGGTGGAAAGTCTGTATTTTGGAAGGTATGTCTGACTTTTTGTCAGAGATCAGGTTATGCAAGACCTGATTTTAACCATTATGGAATAAAGAATACAAAATTTGTTGAGAAACATTGTGTACACCAATGCAGTCTAATACCTGCATTACATATATTTACTATATGAATGAAAGGCAGAACTATCCACTTACTTTCATAAGTTCATTAGCTATATTGTTAGTAAGCACTTTCACTTCCCTGGGCCATGAGCATAGAAAAGTGCATATCCGATTTCCTAAGGTCCTAAGATCCTATAGTTTTCCACAACGTGAGAGGGTTAATACAGCAAGGTGTGGGCATATTCGCCTCTCCAAATCCATGAATCTATTCCTTCCAATGAACTTGACAGATAATGTTACATTGGATTAGTTAATTTTTTACCTGATTCATAGAATGAATAACCCATCTGGCATAGTTTTGCAAATAAAGTGAATGGTGCCAGTGGAATGACTTAACTCTAAATCCTCTACTCATATCAAGATCTTTGTACTCAACACAATCATCAGATTTGAAAAAGATATGAAAGTTTCAAAACTACTGTATCTCTGAACTAAAAAGTATGGCAAACTAGTGTCTATGTAAATACGGAACTCATTCCCTATTGCAAGTTATACAGAAGTGGGGCAGCACAGTGGCTTAGTGATTAGCCCCTCTGCTTCACAGCACTGGAGTGTGGAGTTTGTATGTTCTCCCCGTGTTTGCGTGGATTTCCTTCGGATACCCCGGTTTCCTCCCACATTCCAAAAACATACTAGTAGGTTAATTGGCTGCTATCAAATTGACCCTAGTCTCTGTGTTACGGAATTTAGAGTGTAAGCTCCAATGGGGCAGGGACTGATGTGAATGAGCTCTCTGTACAGCGCTTTGGAATTAGTGGTGCTATATAAATAGCTGATGATAATTGCAATTCTAGAATATGTATTTTACACAATACCTACATTGGGAAAAAATTTTTTTTTTCCAATGTAGGAATCTCAAACTTGAACCTGCACAAGCTAATATCCAAGCCACCTAAGGATATATATATCTCTATTCAGAGGATGATATTCAGGATTTATCACAGATAAGCCTACTATTACTCTGTCTGGTACGCATATATTTAGATTTCTCCCGGGCTGCCCCTCTCCACTGGAACGACTTCCCACGCTCTATCCGACTGTCCCCTAATCTGTGCACATTCAAACGGGCACTTAAAACTCCTTTGTTCCTTAGAGCCTACCAGCCATGCTCCTAACAATCACTCCGTGCTTGTTCTCCTCACCTCTCTCTTCCCTTGTCCCGTTACTCGCTCCTCTTGCGCTAGATCTCCTCCACTGACTCCCCATTGTGCCTGCTGTCTGCTTGCCCTCCCTTTTGGATATGTAGAAGGAAGAGGAGGACTGTCGCACCAGATGCTGAGAGCTGATAACCCCTTTATTACAATATTGATTATAGCGTATATAAACTGCAATTATTTGTATCTTCAATACATGTATGGGGGTGCCACCTAAAACTTAAATAATAAAAATACAAGGGGAAAAAAAGTTCATTATTATAGGTGCACTGACAACTCCTTATAAAGCTCTCTAGATTATAAAGGAGACATGAAGTGGTGCAGACAGCAGTTTTAATCGTCACTTTTTGTTTTACCATACACACCTGTTTTTATATTTCACTAATTTTACAATTAATAATAAAAGTTAAATATTGAGTTAGGAATGTTCCTTCTGAAACATAACTACATCCTTCATAAGGAGTTGTCAGTGCACCTATAATAATGAACTTCTTTTCTTCCCTTGTATTTACCTCCCTTTAGGATGTAAGCTCTTACGAGCAGGGCCTTCTTTCCTCCTGTATCTATATCTATTCGTCTTCTCCAACTTCACTGTAGCAGCTATTTTTGCAAATCACTGAAACCCGGCGACTATGCATGGGAAATTTAAAGCGACAATAGTTTTAAAGGCAAGTTTTGCCTTTAAAGCCATTGCCACTTTAAATTTACCATGAAAAGTCGCCGGATATCAGGGATTTGCAAAAATCACTATTTGATACATTTACCCCCAGTTATTATTCGCTTATTGTTCTGTACTGTATAATCCTGTATGGTCCACTGTTTGTATTCTGTACAGCACTGCAGAAACCTTTTGGCGTCCTATAAACAAAGAAGAATAAAAATAATTGTAAGGCCCCCTAGTGGCGTTTTAGTAAACCCTGCGCCGCAGTGAATACAGGACGTGTCACCTAGAGGGTAAAGTAGGTGTTTATGAAAAGTGACACAAGCTGGTTGCCAGGGGCTGGCTGGCAGATTTTAGCCCGGGGGGCAAGCACACAGAACTGGCCCATAAGTAGCGGCCCATCCTTAAAGGGTGGTTTTTGGTACAATATATATTTATCAATAAAAAAGAGTTTATTTTAGTGTTGCTTAACCCAGCCATTATTTTAAATGATAAATCTTAAATAATGAAAACAAATAATGCAACAAAAACAAACCTCACTTTATATTGCATTTTATTTTATATGTTAATTCTTCCTACCGTACTTTTCTTTCATACCTGGCTGATTATTATGCGGTATATATCATATTATAGCAATAGATTATATAATAATGTTCTATTACAGTACTGAACACATGTTATTGATTTATCAAAATGCAAAACGCTCTTTTAATTTAAAGACCAGAAGTTTTTGCCAGCAAAAGGCTTGTTTTTGCTTCGCCCTATATTCTAGTAGGGTTATTATTTGTTTTACGGTTAACCTAAAACAAATGATATGAGATGTGGTACTGGTAGTAGGAGCAGAGCACTAGGTTTCAATCTGACACCCTGGCCCAGAACTGGATTAAGGCTCTTGGGGGGCACAGGGGATTATAGACAGGGGGGCCCCTATGATGTAACATGGTTATTATTTTAGACAACTACACAGGAAATACTGTGTGTATTACTGTTAGGTGCACGCAGCTCTGCCTTTAGGAGCAGTACAGTGTGAAGCGGGATATACCTCCCAACTGTCCTGTAGTCGGACAAATCCTAACTAAGCGAGAAAGTCACCCAAATTAGGGTCTGTCCCACCAGACTCAGGACAGTTGGCAGAATGTCCTGCTCTCTCCCACCTGTTCTTGTCACTTTCACCACCTGTGGCTGCTGGGTCTTTAGCTCAGTTGCTGCTTGTCTGGATCCTTGGAGGCCCTATTTGGTATAAAAGAATGGATACATAAAATGTAGAAAACTTCAACGCTCATCGGCATTAAATCAGTATATCACCCACGTTTTATAATTAGTCCCCCCTCCAGCCCTGACATTAAAATAATCTTATTCACATATGATAAATAGATCTATTTCCATACAACTAGCCTGAACATTAAATTAACAGTATTCTCTTTTAAAAAATAAACCTATTTTCCTTCAACCAAACAGCCCCAGCAATAAATTAAATAGCATTGTCGTTTATTATAACCATTTTCCACAACCATCCCCTGCATTAAATAATTCATATTCACATTTAATAAATAGCACTCCTCCCCAAACGCAGCCCCATATTCAATTAATAGCCCCAAACCACCCCAGCATTAAATTAAAGGTCCTCACCTCACCTTAAACTAATAGGCCCCACTATTAAATTAAATAGCCCCACCATCACTCCACAAATAAATTAATATCACCCACTATTAAATAATTAACTCCGACCCACAGTCCACCATTAAATTAATAGCCTACCTCCCACACTATATTAAGACCCTCCTTCCCTCACACATTATATTAACGTACCCCCCTCACACACATTATATTAACATACTCCATACACTGTATTTGTGCACACAGAATTACACTTAGAATTTACTAAACAGAGGGTTTGAAAAAGTGGTATAGTGACCAGATTCAAGCTGGTCATTTTGTAGAATGTACTATATAAATGATAACTAGAATCTGATTGGTTGCTATAGGTAACATCTCCACTTTTTGAAACCTGCAGTTTAGTAAATATACACCCTTAGACATTTGTCTTTGTATAACTAAAGCAGCTGCAGGTCTATATGTGGTCCACACCTATCAAATTTCACATAAACACATATGACTGCAAGCCCCAATGGGGCTGGGAGTGATGTGAGTGAGTTCTCTGTACAGCGTGGTGCTATATAAATAAATGATGATGATATAAGATTGATCCAGCGCTATCAAAATGTGTAATACAAATTGTATTAAGGTTTAAACTTGTCAGGTGGTAACTGGACAGTATGTAAAAACTCCTGTGTACATTACAATATGTATAGGGATTGCTTCTTATGATATGACCCAGCCGGGGTAATGTGCTATTAAATAATCATATTGTGATGGTCAACACTAGTTCTTGTATAATCAAATGCTATATTAAGTCTATTATGATTGGGCAGATTACCAATGAATGGTACCAGGTACAGATGTTATAAGTCTGTTATATTTAGATATAATAGAGGCAGTGGTGTGAAATTACTTGTATTTATTCAAATAAAACTACATTAACATTTGAAAACACCATGTTAAATGTTTCATAAAACAATATTCATAACACTTTACACACACACACACCCCCTCTGCCCACATGCTTTACACACACATATCCCCTCTGCCACATGCTTTACACACACATAACCCCTCTGCCCACATGCTTTACACACACATATCCCCTCTGCCACATGCTTTACACACACATAACCCCTCTGCCCACATGCTTTACACACACATAACCCCTCTGCCCACATGCTTTACACACACATACCCCCTCTGTCACATGCTTTACACACACATACCCCCTCTGTCACATGCTTTACACACACACACACACACCCTCTGCCCACATGCTTTACACACACATATCCCTCTGCCCACATGCTTTACACACACACATGTCCCCTCTGTCACATGCTTTACACACACACATCCCTCTGCCCACATGTTTTACACACACATGCCCCCTCTGTCACATGCTTTACACACACATGCCCCCTCCCCATCACTTTAACCCTTTTTTTCTTACTTTTTCTCCATCAGTGACAGCACAGGAACATGAGATTTCCAGCAGCAGCTCCTGCTCTGTGCACCATGTGACTGCAGCAGTCACATGACCTGCTGATGTCACAGGGTGAAGGGGATCTAGCTGCTGCCTTACAAGTGAGATGCAATGGAGACAGCCTTTGTGGTCTCTGCAGGGGCTGTCACATCGCATAGTACTCATTGCAGCTGTATCATCCATTCACAGAATATTGTACTACAGCATGTAGTGCAATATTCTATGAATGATGACAAGAGAGTCCCTAAAGACGAAAGCATTTAAGCAGAAGACCTGTGCACTTGTCATTAGCTTTACACTTACCTTCGGGGGTTAAATTATCCCTGGGCCAGGCCGATCAATAAGGGTAGAAGTGTAGGGCTGGGGCACCTCATATATATCCCCAGGGAAGTTAGATGTTACAGTCAGATCCACGAGATCCCGCCCACCCACCGTAGTATTAAAGTTGTCCGTATTTGGTTCATTGTGTTTTAATCAACGCTTTTTCCCGCGTCTCAGAGCAGGCACAGTTGGTGGGACGGGCACTGCGAACAGCGGCTGATGAATACGGCACTATCGCTGATTGGCCTCAGGTCACTGCCCCTTTCGAGGTAAAGTGACTCGTGATCCTTTTTGTGTGAGGGATCCCTTGCCTGCTTAGAAGCAGGTCATTGTGAGTCGAGAGAGGGTGTGATCACCTGCCGCCAGATTTAGCGCAGGTCAAGCATGAAATCTGGCCATTTCCATTTGGTTATAGTTATCAGTCGTTTGCTGTCCCGCAGTGCACTTTCTCCGCCACCAATTTTCATTATAAGTAATAAACTGTGACCTAATTTTGCCACGTATTCCAGTCTCTGTGTCGTTATTTTAGTTATGTTAAGTACGGTAATACAAAGTATAGAAAAGGTATGAGTATATGCATCCAGGTTATGCTGCTGAATGATGTGTTGAGTGCAGTGAGTACTATGCGATGTGACAGCCCCTGCACAGAACACAAAGGCTGTCTCCATCGCATTACAACTGGGCCACCATGCGGCCCAAAATACAATTTAACTTTCCACCCTGGGGGCATATGCCCCCCGCCCCTGCTGGTTGCTATGGTGATAACCCAGCCTAGTCTTTGAGAGACTGAGTGAGAAGAAGGAGGGGCTGTCAGCAAGGGGGGAGAGAGACACACAGGGGAGAATTCAATTTGCCGTGTTACTGTAAAAAGTAACGCGGCCTGCGCACTATTCCCATTATTACGTAAATAGTGCGCTTAAATACCATTATTACGGTAGTTTCAACACCGGCTTTTTCCTTGCAGCTCCCTGAGCAGAAAGCTGGGTTAAATTTACCCATGCTTGCCCATTATGGCAAGTATGATCCGGGAGCCTGCCGGAGAAGGTGGGCGTGCAGGGGGCGGGGCTCCAAAAATCGTGTCATTTTGGACCCGCCCCCGTGATGTAATTAACGCAAAACATGTCATTTTATAGCCGGGGCCAAACGCCACGATTCCCGGTGAATCGCGGCGTTTTGGACCTAATACTGCCCACACTCTCCCGGGAGTCCGTGAGACTCACGCGAAATGCGGGAGTCTCCCGGACATTCCGGGAGAGTTGGCAAGTATGAATTTACCATAATAATGGTAATAGGTTTAGCATGGCAATACTCTGGGGGGAATTGAATTCCCTCCACTGAGAAAAAGACAGGACCAGCAGAGCTGATGTGAAAACTGGGGACCTTGGACAATGGAGGTGGATGCTCCAGGGTCCCCAGTTGTTGCCCAGGAGCAGGTGAGTAGTGGCTGCTGCCTAGAGACAATCACTATTGTCCCCGAAGCAAGAGTAGGGGAGCCCATAAAGGAAGGATCCCAAAAGAGAAATAGGGATTGCTGCATGCAGTAGTGTGTCTGCATATACAGAGGGGAGGAGTCCCTAATCGGAGAACCCCATATCACTAAAGAGAACCCCATTTTGCATGGAAGAGACTCTGATAGAGAGGGTTGCTGCAAAAAACAGTCAGTATTTAACTTTTGTGCAAAACAGAATACTAATTTGCACCCCTTGCATTGTAACATGGTTTTGTCCAGGAGACTGAAATAAGAAGTTTCTCAAGTTTCTCCATACTCATTCTCCTGGACCTGTCTGCTGCTTTTGACACTGTTGATCACTCTCTTCTTCTACACACCCTTCACCCCACTGGCTTTCATTACACAATTCTTTCCTGGTCCACTACCTAGTTATCGAACCACTCCGTTAGTGTTTCTACCTCTAGCACATTCTCCCCTCCACTCCCACTTTCTGTTGGGGTCCCACAATGCTCTGCTCTTGGCCCTTTTCTATTTTTACTATACACCTCTTCTCTTGGGGAACTAATTCACTCATTCGGCCTCCAGTACCATCTCTTCGCTGATAACATCCAAATCTATATCTCATCCCCTTCTGTACTACCTCGTGTAATTAACTGTCTATTTGCAATCTCAACATGTCCCAACGCTACCTAAATCGCAACATATCCAAAACAGAACTTATCTTCCCTTCTGCCAGAATCACTAACTCCCCTCAAATCTCCCTCATTGTCAATAACAGTACAATTTCCTCAGTCCCCCAAGTCCACTGCCTTGGTGTCACACTTGACTCTACCCTCTGCTTTATTCCTCACATCCAGACTCTCTCCCAGCACTGTCGACTCCACTTTAAAAATATTACCAGAATACACCCTTTTCTTACTCAACATGTAATCAAAACCATTCTTTCATCATCTCCTGTCTTGAATACTGCAACCTCCTGCTATCTGGTATTCCCGATATCCATTTATTCTCACTTCAATCCATCCTAAATGCTGCTGCAAGACTGATCTTGCCCTCTCACCATTCCACATCTGCTGCACCACTTTTCAAATCCCTACACTGGATCCCTGTGTCCTCCAGAATCCAATTCAAAATACTCACCCTTACCTAAAAAGCCCTCAACAACACCACCCCTTTTTACATCTCAAATCTCATATCAAAATACTCTCCCTCCCGCCCCCTTAGGTCGACCTCTGGCCTGCACCTTGCCTCATTTCTGGTAACCACCTCTTACCCCCGCCTACAAGACTTCTCCCGTGCTGCTATCCACTTATAGAATTCCCTACCATGCCCAATTATGCTTTCCCACAGCCGTCAAATCTTTAAATGTTCTCTGAAAACCCATCTCTTTTATACAGCTTACCTTATCCCCAATCATGGCCATCGCCAAGAGAAATTTCGGGCCCTTGTACAGCAAATTTTTTGGGCCCCTCACCCACAGACGAGCAGCAAGGGTGCGTGGCCGAATAATGTTGGGGCGTGGTCAACATGGGCGTGGCTGCACTTCTTTAGACATAACATATTGGTGTAAATTCAATTGCTGGCGATATGACATGTAGACATCACGCAGCGCACATTGCCGGCTATTAAGGTAGAAATCTCTGCTCATTTTTCCATGCACCCCACAGAGGTTTGAGCAATAAGTAAACACAGTATATAACACAGATCATGCAGTATATAATATACATTATAATAAAATATTAAATTTCTCACGCCCTCCCCCGCCACATCACGCCACCCCTCAGCTACATCACGCATCACACCACCACCTGCCACATCACCCATCACGCCACCCCCAGACACACCACTTCACTCACCAGACACATCACACTACCCCCTAGACACATCATGCTACCCCCCGGACACATCACCTATCACGCCACCCCCAGAGATATCATGCAACCCTACAGTTATATTATCATGCCACCCGTCAGGCACATTACGACCCCCCCAAGACATATTACAAGCCCCCAACACATTATGACAACCCCTCAAAGACATATTACTACCCCCCAAGACAAATTATAACTCCCCTGACACCCCCAAACACATTATAACTCCCCAAGACATATTATAATCCCTCCATCCCACTGTACTTACCAATGCTGCTGACAGAAAACGTCCTACAGAACAAGCTAGGAGCTTCAAATCTCGCAAAATTACGAAATCTCACGAGATTTGGAGATCCAGGATCAATCTGCAGGCTGCTGGGCAGTGTCTGATGACATTCATTACACACTGTCCATGGACCACTTCCACACCCCACCCCTCCGCTCGCGGGGGCGTGTGCGCCACCTGCGGGCGCAAGGAGGTACTTTCATTTTTTGTTTTGTTTTTAATACTATAGTGCTCCTGTGGGGCCCCGAGGCCTCCAGGCAGCCCAGGTCCGGTTAATTTGTTCCCGTCCCACCCCCCTCTTGGCACCCCTGTCCCCGATGATACTATTCATACTAATGCACCCTCACAACTGTCCCTATCTCCACTCTGAGTCATACTTGCTCCTCTTGGTTCAGCTGTGCCATCTTCCACTTAGAATGTAAGCACCACTACGCTAACACCCTACAAGAAGCTACAGACAGATAAGTGTAATTTCCTTTCTTGGCTCACTACATTGAGAACCTTGCCTGCAGGCATACACACACACTAATCTCTCATTACAGCTAAGCACACTAATCTTAACTGTATTGTATCAATATGAAACATGTTATATACTTATATATATATATATATATATATATATATATATATTCTAAATACAACAAATACAGTGCGCTCAAACACCTCAGCAGGGTAAAAATGTATGAATGTTTAAGTAATGTCCGTGTTAAATAATCCTTCATAAGCACTGTTCCCACGAACGTTGTCAGCACTAGCAGTCACTGGTCTGCGCGTCTTCCCCTTCACTAACCCGATCTCCATGGGTCAATCAATTCCTAGAATACCAAACAGATGGGGGCGCTTCCATAGTGCTTTATCCAAATAACAAGAGGGTGACCCCTCCTGATGAAATCTGTTTAGATGAAACGTTTCATCTAAACAGATTTCATCAGGAGGGGTCACCCTCTTGTTATTTGGATAACGCACTATGGAAGTGCCCCCATCTGTTTGGTATTCTATATATATATATATATATATATATATATATATATATATGGCATAGGTACAACAGAATGAAGGCGCAATGGTGATGTTAACAGATATTACTGAACAAGGTGGGTAAATAATAAATAAGCATATGGATTCAGTACAAATCCAATTTGGATTAAGACTGGATGAATTGTATATCTTGTTGAATACCAACCCAGAGATTTGTACTGAATCCATATGCTTATTTATTATTTACCCACCTTGTTCAGTAATATCTGTTAACATCACCATTGCGCCTTCATTCTGTTGTACCTATGCCATTCTATTTCGGCCTTACCAGCCAGTGTTTTGAAGGAAGGCTGCCTCCTTACATGGAAGAGGTGTATATGTGGGATTGAATTGATTTAGTTATTTATACAATACTGTGTTGAGCGCCAGTGTTTACATCTTGTCTGCTACATATATATATATATATATGCCTATTACATGCATAAAGAGTCTGCATATGAATAAAGCAGAGTTGTTTTAGTTGTTTTCAACATGTGATACTCTGTTGAACCCCCTTTATAGTTCCACAACATCTTTTACGCAGGGGTAATTGTTATCTCTATCTGGGCCTGCTTGTTCTCCCAATAAGCCAAGGCAGTGCACCAACGCCCCTCACAGTTGTCATGTTGGCGACACTGACAGCTCGCTAGCTGGTGCTGGACGATCATCCCAGAGGCGCCTGAATACAACTTCACTACATTCTTTTTTATACTTACTGCTGCCCACTAGCCACCAATGACAGTGAGTACTGAAAGTTGGAGCAGCTCTCTCGCTGGCATTGTTATGGCTCTGAGAGGGACTACAACAAATTAATGTCAAAACCCAGCTCTACTGTCAGTTATTACGGTAGTTCTAACCCCAGCTTTTTGCTCATAGCTCCCTGAGCTGCAACTACTGTAATAACGGTAATAGTTTTAGCGCAGCGGTACTTCGGGGGAAATTGAATTCCCCCTTGTAAATACATGTTACAAGACCTCAGTTAGGGAAGTTTTGACCAACTTTCGACCACATGATAAAAAATAGAACTATTGTAACCAAAATACCATAAATCAGACAGAAGTGTCAATTTAAGAATAAACATTTAGATCTCTTTGTACCAACATTAACCATATTGTGGACAAGAAAGTACACAAAACTTGCCATAATGAGCCTGTATGTGCTCCCCAAATCACAAGTGCAAAATACATTTCACTAAAAATCAATGTTGACAAAGACATTCTCATGAGTCTTGATGTGGATGGCATAATCGACAGAGTTGCAGAAAAGAGTGAACTCCTGCAAAGTCAACTCATTCCTTAAAAGCTCACCATGCCCAGAGTTTTTGCAGGGATGTTAGGGTTAGGTTTTTTATGGGAGGAAATCACAAGGTAAAAATAAGCTTAAGTGATATGTAAAGGATACAACATTTATATCACTCCTCACTAAAGATGCCCACCCGAACAGTGCGGATCCGACGGGATCCGAGCACTGTTCGGGTATTTCCGGCGCCCAAAAAAAATCAAACCGAGGCTATGACGTCCAAGTCTCGCGTCAAATCTCGCAAGACTCGGATTGCATAAATTCGCCGCTTGCGGCCGCCATCTTCATTCGGGCTCAGATCAGGGAAGAGGGAGGTTGTAGTTTAGTGGTGCTCCTATGTCCTGTGACTCTGTCCTGCTTAATCCAGTGGTTAGTTTGTCCTGTGCTCTGTCCTGCTGATCAGTCCAGTGGTGCTTTTGTCCTGTGCTCTGTCCTGTGCTGAGTCCAGTGGTGCTGTGTCCTGTGCTCTGTCCTGCTGAGTCCAGTGGTGCTGTGTCCTGTGCTTTGTTCTGCTAAGTCCATAGTTATTTTAAAAAAATTTAAAAATCATAAAAAAAATAACAAAACAATTATACAAAAATAATTAAAAAAATATATAAAAAAATTATTTAAAAAGTATAAAAAAAAATTCTAGTGCAATATATTCTTGCAGTCCGGAAATCTAGACTAGAGAAATTTAAATATACTGTTGGCATGTGTATATTATTTTCCAGCCTAAAACATAAATAGTAGCATTGACGTCTATTAACTGTCATTTTCAGTGAGTGCTGTTCCAACAGCTGTTAACATAACCATCTGTAACTAAATCGTTCGGTAAATAGTGGTTGTCATAACCAGCTCACCCTGATCTGTGTATAAACAGAACATTGTGCAATACATTCAGGCCTCAGGTTCACAGATATATCTTAGATTTTTGCATTTCAATCATTGATACACACATGAAAGCAAACAATTCTTTTAATTCAAATGTCAATTGCCTACAATTTGGCAGACAAACCTTTTTTTATCTTTGCTGCATTTCTCATTTGCTAGAATGTTTTAAGTTTGTTTTTTAAATGATTCTGGTGCTATGTAAAACCAGCCATAGAAAAGCATATGAAAGGGACACAAGAGAAAAATGAAGCAAAACCTCCATAATCAATTATTCGACTCCCGAGGAAGCAAGGGATATTATGACAGTCCAATCACAGTCGCTACCTAAAATGTGGCTCACGCAGGGCTTCCTGTGTTTATATGCTTACAATATATATATTTTTTTATTAAACTTTTTTGCAACAAAAATTATTTGAAGGAAGGAAGGGGTAAAGAACGTAAAGTGGGGGGAAATAATAACTTTTCAGTACAACAGCTTATTACATACCAGGATACAGTGTGGTTTTAACAAGTTTATGATCTATTACAAATATATGTACAAAAGTAAGTAACATCCAATTTCTTAATAACTGTCAAGCATCATCATCTGGGATAAACAAAAACATTGAAAAGTGGGTTGGGGTGGTTAGGGGGAAATGGTAGTATAGGTACGTATGGAGTGGTGTCTAGGTTGGATCTATCGGCTCAGTTATCCAGAGATCCACTATATCAGGTCAAAATAAATAAATAAGGGCGCAAGAGATCAGTTTAAACAGGGGCCTCATAATAGTTAAGCCAGGGTGCCCAGATATATTGGAATTTAATGTGGTGGTCATATATTGTACTCATAAGTTCAAGTGATATATCTGCATGTTCTATTAATTACAACAGTGATAGGGTGGAACCCGCTTTGCTTCCATATAGCCGCTACTGCACAGAAGAGTATAGGAGTGGCAGTTTGAAAGCATCAAGTCTGTGATATTCCATATTAGGTTATGATTTTTGGGGTAGTTGCACCAGATATGACTGAAAGAACCATCTTGCCGGCAGTTTCTTCAGCAAGATTTTGAAGAATCAGGTTAAATTGCAGGAAATCCATACATAGGAGCTGAACAGAGTACACATTTAACAGTGTTACATAATATACAGATAACTACAAATAATACATAATTATGCAATACAGAATTCTACAATGACCAGTCAACAACGAATTAACAGAGTATAAATAGAGAACATATATTTGCAGATTCAGCTATTAACACAACAGTGAGCAAAAGTGATAAGTAGCAATCAAATAAGGTAGGCCTGTCTTGAGAAACAGGGTTGGGGAGACAGGCCTAAATGTGTAATGGTAGGAAGGAATACACAAGGAAAGAGCATCCTGATAGTAATAGTTTACTTCGTAGAGGTAAAGCGACGATACAAATATGGCGGCACTGAGTGAGGAATAGAGATAATAGCAAAGGCCGAGGAGTTTGGAGGAGGATATGTTTAAATAAAAAAAAATAAAAAAATTAGTTCTGAGGGCATATTTAAAACCTTGGAGACTGGTGACTAATATAATAGGGCATGGTAGAGGAAAATTAGGCAGACAGCAGCATTTAGAATAGACTGAAGAGGGAAGAGGCTGAAGTAGGGTAGGCCAAAGATGAGGAGGTTACAGTAGTTTCATCGGAAGATTATGAGGGAGCCAATGAGAATTTTGGTTGTTTCCAAAGTAAGAAAGGTCTGCATCCTGGAGATGTTCAATAGGTGGGAGATGCATGATTTGGGGAGGGAATGAATATGGGGGAGTAAAGGAGTGGTAGACAGTTTTATATAAGGGGACAAAGGCATGTTAGAAGGAGGAGTGGAAGGTCCTAGAGGAGAGGGATAGGTTGAGGATGAGGTGAGCAAGATAGGAGCAGGCCTCATAAGAGAAGGAGTGGAGGAGGCTGGTGGAGGGGGACAGGAGGAGAGAAGGGTGCAGACTTCATCTGCAGAAAATAGGGAGATGGTAGGTGGGAAAGAGGGGGAGGGTGGCAGTGGCTAGAGAAGGGTGTATATCATGTCTCCATAAATAGAGAAGACATGGTGGGTAAACAGGAGGGAGAGGGTGGGGTCAGATAGGACTGATGGGAGGAGATGATGTGACATATGGCCTCGATTCTAGAGGTAAAGTTGGTGGCAAAGTCAAGAACAGGGAGAGAGGGAGGGGAGGAGGGCAGAGGAGGAAGTTGAAAGGGGTGAAGAGGAAATGAAAGCCTTAAAGTAGAACTGTAAGAGAAGAGAATAAATTTAAAGTGGAAGAAATCTGCATGATAGTGCAACTTTCTCCAGAGGCGTTCATCGATACGAGAACATTTTTGTAGGTAGAGGTAAGTGAGGTGTGCCAGGCTTGGTGTGGGGATGGATGAAAGCGAATAGTGACATGTGGGGCAATGAAGTCAAGAGCAGAGAAAAAGGTGTGACTGCAGTTGTAGACAGGTTGTTTGGGGCAAGAAAGAGTGGTGATGAGGGAAAGAAGCGAGTCCGGAGTGGAAGGGGTGGACAGAGGGGTGAACTGTATGTGGAAGAGAAGTGGAGATGGGGCTTGACAGGGGGGTGGGGGGGCAGAGAGGGGTTGGTGATGCAAGGGGAGAATGGGGAGGTGACATGCAGGACCAGAGGGTGGCAAAGATATAAGCTGCGAAGAGGAAAATGGGGTGAGGGCACAGGGCAAGGACAATGGTTAGGAGGGTATTTCTGGCTCATAACCCATTGTACTTATTTTCCTATATAAAATACATATGACTAATCATAATGATCTTTGCACACAATCAATTTCGGTGCACAATACCACAGGACAATTTGCAAGCACTTCTAGCACATGGTTCCACATGGTTTATGACTTAAGCAGTTACAGGATGTTTAACCCATGCCGTCACAGAAACAGTAAAATCAGCCAGTAGGACTTTTGCAATAAGCTGACAACAGACAATTTTTTGTGATGATTTGAGTACTGTTAGGCACTTGTTAAAAGCAATGGGCATCTTCTTTCCTTTATTGGTCCAAATGAAAATGACAACTAATCCGAATAGATCACCCCAACATGTCCCTACATCACACTGCTGCTCTCTTCATCACACTGGGTTACCCTTGCAGCACAGTCTGCTCTGCATCAGAATGTCCCCCTCCTGCATCACCCCCACACACACACACCATTTTTTTACTTACCTGCTTTCTTTTCTTCAGCTCCTCTCTGCCGGGCTTCTCACTGACACTGTTGGGACAATCAGCGAGGGGGAAGAGGGACAGTGCATCCCATCAACAGTGTGGTCGATCGCCCCACCCTCCGTGGATCTGAAGCTGTGAAGTGGCCCGCCGCATAGCATTACACAATAGTGCCCAACATCAGTGGCGCCCCCCAGAGCCCGGTGCCCTGGGCAGCTGCCTAAAGGTAGTGTCAAGCCTGGCTGGTAGCAAGAACTATTTATGTAACGGAGCAAAACAATATCCAGAATAAAAAAAGAGTGTATATGAAATTGTCATTTATTGGGCGTAACATCCACACATAAAATTATAACGTTTTAAAAACATCTCCAAATAATTATATAACTAGATCATTGTGTAAAGAAAGGAAGTGTTGTAATTATCTTCCCAACAAAGACCAACTGAAGTGGCCATCTTTATTTTGTAAAGTACTAGAATATTGTTAAGAGCAAGGTGTATATAATCCTCAACTACTAGAAACACTTCTCAAGATGTTCGCCTTTAGCAGCCCCCTTTCCGAGGAACTAGATATGTTCCACAGTACTCAATTGCCCTCAGAACTTAAGCTCGGCTAGTAGTAGTTGTTGATTTACAATTGCCCAGTGGATCAGACAGAACACAGTAGGAGGTAGTGAGCAACCTTGATGGTTTCATAAAGTAAACTGAGAATCACACTTGCACTTGCCCAGAGGAGTGAGCAGCACACAATAGCAGGTAGTGAGCACCCAGAGGGTGTAGTGTTACAAACTGACAAACAGAGGTTAATGCAGATAAATGACAGGCCATGGTCAGAAGTATAAACAAGCCAGGGGTCAGGGCAGACAGAAATATATATGCGGTTTAACAAGCAAAAGTCAGGAGTGGAGAGGACAGCATATTCCTTTAAACAATCCAGGTCAAACACTGATAACAGAACAGGCCAGGATACAGGGCACACTAGGCCACACAGGAACTATCACCAGCATTGCTATGAAGCCAAAAAGAAGTTTATAAATGCACCAGCACCAATCAGAAACAGCACGATGATTAGCTTCATGGGTGCGGTAAGTGATTGTATAGCTGAGCTGACAGACTTAGAGCTGCAGAAAGCTTGTAATTATGTACCTAGCAGCCAGCTGAATCAGTGAACAGCAGGAATGATCCTACACAAAAAGTGAACCACTTTGTCCCAAAAATAAGTATGTTGTGGAGAATTGCTGTATATTATTGAAACAGTAAATGTCAGCTTACTGTAATGCTCAGACTTTCAAAAGACAAAATTAAATATTTGCTCTATGATATGGAGAAAAAATAACAACTGAACACCAACAAAGTAATTTACAAACTATCAAGACTTCCCATGATTAACTGATTGGTAAGTTATTTATGGTTGGTCACAACTTTGCCAACTGACTGTGTGGAAGCTAAAAATAGAGCATACTAAACTTGATGTGGAAAATGGCACAGTTGTTCCCCAACTCAAGCTGCTGAATCATGGAAAAGTCAGTGGCAACTGTTCTTTGTACACGTCACTGTGGCCTCTCATCCATTCCTAAAGATATTCTGGTAAATGTCAGTGAAAACAGCATAATACCAAAGGTACATTGAAAATTGCCACATAGTCCTGTCACCAGCTGTCTTCTTTGTGCTGGTTGTATTGATTGATGACAGCTATTTTTATACAGAAATGTGATCCATTGCTGGAGTTAGCATATAAAAATATAGTGGTCTTTTTAATAATGGTAAAAACACTGTAAGTGGAGTGCCATTCCCCAAACAGGCCTGTAATGCTACTAACACAGACATCACTTTGCACAGAAATCAGACCCATCCACAATGCCATTAACTGTGACATTTATTTTCATACTTTGTTTCTGTGTGAGCTATTGGATAGTGGCACACTAGTGCAGGGCCGGTGCTAGAGTCCTTGGCGCCCTAGGCACACTTTTAAAATCCCCCCCCCCCCGTCTTTCTTACCTTAACTTGGCTCCATAAAGCTGCTCCTCTCTGCCGGGTCCCGTCCCTCACTGACACTGTCGGGCCGAGATGATGATGTCACGCTCGACAGTCAGTGAGTGTAGAGGAGGAGACGGAGCGCCCCATCAGCTGTTGGAGGGGAGGGCGGCGGTGACGATCCATAGCCCCTCCCCGTGGATTTATCTGAAGCTGTGCGGCGGCCATGGAAGGTATTGTCAGCAGTCGCCGCACAGTTTTAAAGTAATTTTAATTTTGTGGCACCCACCAGAGCCCGGCACCCTAAGCAACTGCCTAACCTTGCCTAATGGGAGCGCCGGGCCTGCAATAGTGTCTTTTCCACTCTGCTCATATTAGCCACAGCAACCCAGTTTTTATCTGCTCCTTATTACTGCATATTGCTACCAGTGTAAAAACTGGATTCCAGAGACACTTCTAGATATATGCTCACTGTGTACACTGGGTGCACCAAGCGCCAGTATGCCACTACATTTAGGCTGCTTTGTTGCATTATGAAAGCATGCCCATATAAGAAATTAATACAGATATCTGGGCTCATTGAGACCCATTTGTGCATTAAGCTATGCACATCCATCCAAAAGTGTATATAAAGAGTACACAGTCTTGACCTGCCCCTTGGATTGGACAGAACAGTCACCAAAAATCGGGATTGTCTCACTAGACTCAGAACATTTGACAGACTGTCCTACCTGTTCTTGTCAATTTCACAACCTGTGGCTGATGGTTTCTTTAGTTGCGGCTTGTCTGGATCCTGGAATGTTGGGGGCCCTATTTGGGGGAAAAAAATGGGTACATTTAGAAAATTCCAACCAGCCCCGGCGTTAAATCAATAGGACCAACATTTAATACTTAGGCCTTCCTCCAGCCCCAACATTAAAGTAATAGTATTCCCATGTAATAAATAAACCTATTTCCCTCTCTCCAGACAGTCCCAGCAATAAATTAATAGCATATACGTATAATAAATATACCTATTTCCCGCAATCGTCACTGCCATTAAATAATTGCTCCGCAAACTCAGCCCCACATTCAATTAATAGCCCCCAAACCACCGCTCTTAAATTAATAGTGTCTGCTATAAAATTAAATTGCCCCACCATCACAAACAAAATAGCACCCATTAGTAAGCCACCACCTACCACACACACACACAAATTACATTTCCACAAGCCCACTGTGCCATCACACACACATTACAATGCCCCTTCATCACCATACTGTGCCTCCTTATGATCACACTACACTCTCCATGCTGCTTTGGCCCCCCTTCACACTCTGCCATGCTGCTTCGGCCCCCTTCACACTCTATCATGCTGCTTTGGCCCCTCTTCACACTCTGTCATGCTGTCTGTGCTCCCCCTTCACTCTCTGCCATGCTGTCTGTGCTCCCCCTTCACTCTCTGCTATGTGCTGTCTGTGCTTTCCCTTCACTCTCTGCTATGCTGTCTGTACTCAAAAAGCCACCCATGAAAATACCGTATTAAAACATATGTGCCCAGATGTAGGCTTTTTAAGATGTATCTGGCACTTGTAGCATACACAGATAAAAAATCCCCCAGCACATTGCTGTAGCCAGCAAAGGAGCTGCCATTTCTACATTTGTACATAAAAATGCAAAAGTCTCAGTTGCACACATTTGCAAATGTATGTTTAAGCCACCCGCCACTCCATGGTGCTTTTGCTAATGGGTGTTCCTAACTCTAAACAGTGAGAGTCCCATATATTTGGTCCATACATATATGTGTTTTTAAATTGAGAGCTAACTTACCAAGAGGTACCCCAGTAGCATATATGCCAGATTTATATCAGGTTTACCGCAAGTATACATGCATCCACATACGCATACAAACAACGCATCATAAGCACAAGAAAAACTTGTTAACATTAGATTTGATAGCAAAAAAACACATTCAATATTAAGCTTGATATAATACAGCAGACATCATACTTCTTCTTGCGTATAAATGAAAGTTTCAAAATAATTATTTTTAAAATATACTGACACAATCCTATATTATATGCACAATTAATGAAGAAGCTACTAAGAGCTTCAGGGGTGATTTTGCAATCAGCCAATCAGAAGCAGCTAGTTCAGCAGTTGGCAACAGATGGCCCGCCGGGTCCCAACGGCTAGCTGAGCCTTCACCTGCGGACTCCCAATCTTATGAGAACAGGGCAGCCAACTTCCACATCACATGTCCTCATCTGCATAGTGCAGGGAAGTCACGTGCATACCCGTTGATGGAGGGAGTTCACTGTGTCCTCCGTGTACAGAGATCTCTGTACATATGCACATGAGTTTGTAGTGGGAGAGCGGGGCGGCCAAGTTGGAGAAATTAGAGATGCTTCAGAAACGGGAGCAGACAATGTCTATTGAGTGTCACAGTTGGTGAGAGATGAAGTCCACTTGGAGAGACCAAAGGAGGAAGTGATAGAAGTTTTGTAGCAACAGACACAATGGGTTTGTCAATGGTAACATTTAAATCACCTAGTATGTGAGTAGGCAGGTCAAATTATAGAAAATAATTGAGCCAGGCAGCAAAGTTTCCAAGGAATTTGGAAACTGGACCTGAGTGGGAGCTAAATGCCAGCAGATGAAGGTGGAGTGGAGAGAATAGACAAGATCATGCGGTCTTCAATGGAAGAGAAAGAGAGGGAGGGTTTTGGGCGTATTAGTCAAAAGGGGCAGAATGTAAAAAGTAGAATGCCTATTCCACCTCCTTGTCTGTATAAGGATCTTTAAATGTGGCTGAGGAGGAATCCCCTGTAGGAGATGTAGGGTCAGGTGAAGAAAGCCCAGTTTCTGTAATGGGAAGAAAGTTTAGAATTTTGAAACAAATAGATTGTAGATGGATGTGAATTTGTAACAACAGGTCTCACATTCCAAAGTGCACAGAAAAAGGAGAAGGAAGGTAGTGTAGATATGTGGATAAGGCTGGATGGATTAGAAGTACAAGGTGGATGGAAAGTTTTGGGGTGGAACCAGGAGTGTTAGCAGAATATGGGGAATGCACTGGGCTCAAGGTTGGATCAAATGTAAGAGCCAGCAGCCACGGGAAGGCGCAAGGCGAGAAAGAGGAAGATTTGAAGATGATTTATGAATGTGATGTTTGTTTCTAATTATGTAAGTAGGCGAGTGTGGTGGGTGCCGGTAACAAAACAGCTCATGGGTGCAGGCTAGCAAAGAAGAATGTAGTGATTGAAGGGGAAATAAAAATAGGGGATAAAGAAATAGGATAGTGGAAAAATAAGAACGATCGGCGACAAGTGTGGTGAGAGTTAGCAGGATAGAGGACATAAATCGAGTAGGTGCATGGTGATGTGATGTGGATGAATGTGGATTACCTAGGGTAGGTAATCCTTGATCCAAGATGCTGACAGTTGGCCTTAGTTGGTCCATTAGAAAAACAGCGATGGTAACAGCTATTACAGTTGAGCTCAGTGGCAGCTGAACTGATATGGAAAACAGAAATGAGAGTTGACCAGTGGACCAGCAGCCAAGCGCAGATGGCAAAAGCAATGTGGGAGTGGGTGGTAGGGCCCAAAGCTGAGCTAATGTGCAGCTAGCTCCGATGTACGCATGCCACCATATTATTATAAAATTAGTGGGCAGAATCTGTAATAAAGTACATATATTAGGTACACCTATAAATGTTAGAAGTCATAGAACACTGCAATACTGTGTACTTATAGTCCTATTTTCTAATTTTACCCTGAAATATCTAAAGAAAAAAATATATATTAAATTCAAATTTCACACAGAAGGTTACCTGGTCCAAACAGAACCCATGGTCCCAGTGTTGTAATGCAGCAACGTTAACCAATATACAACCAACAGAAGGTACAATATGCAGGGCCACCAAGAGAAATTTTGGGCTTCTATATAGCAATTTCTTAGGGCCTCTTCCATAGCTACTGAAGGGGGTATGGACACAACAGGTTGGTGGCTCCTACCCCAGGCCTCGGTACGTTGTACCTGCTCCTCCTCCCTCTCTGCGCCACTGACAATATTGTCTGGAAAGAAAAATGTAATTAACTTTAGTAGACTTGAAAGCGAGCACAAAGACTTGCCCTGTAAGTAACTAATGTAAAAGGGGTAATTTAATATAATATAAATTATTTAATATTGCTCGTTAATTTAAGTATTAAATCAGTAGAGAAAAGAAGAGAACATGTGTACCTAGGTAGTATGCAGTTAAAAACAGGCTTCTACCCATAAAACTTGAGAAAACTGAGAGCACATCCCGATATCATCTGCAGTTACCCATACTGTGAGCTACCCTTCTCTTCATATGAACTAGGGCTGCTAGGTTAGCCATTTATAACATATGAAATACTGAATATACAGAAATGTAATGTAATACATTCAGACACATGCTGCATACCTGCAGCTGACAGGGCTAGTTCATATATAGGGACATATTCAATTAAGCGTGAAGTGCAAGCGCAACGGATCCAAAGACATTCTGTGTTATCGTAACATTGCGGATTTCCCTTCGCAACTCTATGGGAAATCCGCAATGTTGTGGTATTGTATTAATAAAAAAAATGTATAGCTATGCTATTCAGGCTTAATTGAATATGCCCCATTGGGTATTTAAATTTAAAGCCATAGGGGAATTCAATTCAGCGAGAGGTCACATTGTAGTCTAGTGAGCTGTGCACACTTCTGGGTATTATCTCCGTTTAGGCAAATACCGTTCATCATCGCAGTCCCCATTGATTACTATGGGGGCTGCAATGTTCTGCAATACATCAAGCTTTGATAAGCTGTGCATTAACACCATTTCAGGATGGTTTTGTCATTTCCTATGGGATTCTGCAGAATCCGGTACAGTGCTCACAGCACTTCCTCCACGTTGTCGGTAAATATGAAAAAAAAAAAGATTGCATCATAGCGGTCACTTCGCCGCATGGTGCATCTTAGCGGTACCGAAATATGCGCAATGCATATTTAGCTGTACCACATCTTATTGATGCATAGACTTCTAAATCAATGCCAATAGCAATAGGTACCTGGCCTTTAAAACAGATAGTGAAGTGGACAAACCTAGATACAATTTTTTAAGCAGAACTGTGCATTTTGCATTAGATTGCTTTAGATTTATATGCAGTCTGTATTAAATCATGTCACAGTCCAGTTAACGTACACTAAGCAAACATCTCCTTAAGAAACGGTACTTTTTTACATGATGCACTCAGCAACATAACTTTACTTTTACTTTATTAATAATGCCCCTTTCATATCGGACTATAAACCACGTATGACCTACAGTTTGGCATTTTATTTTCCTAGCTGCCTCTCTAACCTGGATACTTTCCACACATTCCAGGCAGATAAGGCGGAAAGGCAGCTGGGACTCGGAACAATTGCGCAATTTACTCTTTTGTGGCACACAAAGACGTCATTACTGAGGTAATGTGCAGAGGAGTCTTTTTAAACAGACAGCTCTTTCCACGATATCATTCGCTAACTAAAGGAAAGGAGCAGTAACAGCGACACGATTGGTTAAACCACATCAGATATCACATTCATAGTGAGGCGTGCAACGCAGGAGGACAGTGTTCATTGGCTGGTAACTGCGATTGCTTCGTGATGTCAGCTTCCTGGTTCCAGACCTGGGGAGTAAGAAAACGGGAACTGCGGCTATTTCTTCTACGGTGAGTTGTGTTGTTGTATCTGGAATATATGTTACACAAACTGTTCTTAGGTGATATCTGTGCGATGTTTATAGTTAATGAGATGTTTGAGCTGTAATACAACTATTAACGTTACTTTATACTATCATCTATAGTTTATTATCAAGTCGTCTTATTACATTTCTGTGTCCTAGACCATGGCCTCTTTCTCTGCTGTATTTTATTATTGTTTAGTGGCAGCATTTAACTTCAAGGGATCTCTGCCCTCTTTCCTGGCTGTATTGCCCCCAGGGACTCTTTCCTGGCTGTATTGCCCCCAGGGGCTCTTTCCTGGCTGTATTGCCCCCAGGGGCTCTTTCCTGGCTGTATTGCCCCCAGGGGCTCTTTCCTGGCTGTATTGCCCCCAGGGGCTCTTTCCTGGCTGTATTGCCCCCAGGGGCTCTTTCCTGGCTGTATTGCCCCCAGGGACTCTTTCCTGGCTGTATTGCCCCAGGCTGTGAAATCTACTTGTAGGTATCATCACCGAGTCAGATTATAGTTTCCTATTAAGAAAACGTTTCAAATTCAAACTCCAAAATAAGTTGTTTTTTTGTTTTTTGTTTTTTTTGTTAGGTGCATTACATAAGAATTCCACCTTGGCTCACGTAACCATTTACTTACCTAGGAGGCAGTTTACTAAGACATAAGGTTGCTGGATCTATGTTCTGTTGCATCTGCTCAATATGGTAAGGACACTCGCCCTGCTCTCCCTGCTTCATAATGTGTGCTTCTGGTATTTTCTGAGCTTGTTCTTAGAGTGTGTATTGGGGCATGTTAGGATGGTTGTATAAATAATGAATGTAAATATTCTGACAAAATATTTTTTTAAACTGTTGCTCAGATGGACGGAAGTGGAACATCGCCACCATCGGTGTTAAATGAATATTTATTGCGAGGCAGTGTCTCTTCTTCAGGAACACGGTGTATGTATAAAATTGCCATATTCCAAATATCTGTTAAGAACAAGTATTGCAATACTGTCGAATAAAAAACACACATTGACTCTGATGCACTTGTTTGTGTAAATGTATCCCTGACATGTAGTAATTCTGTAGAGAACTATTCCAAAATACAAAACTTTAGGTTTAGTGCTCTTAAAACTGTAAGCCATTATTAATAAAATAGCTAGACTACATATAAAGAAAAATTGGAGTGAATAAAAAATAAAATAACAAAGATCATTGACTTTGTTAAGGGGGTGGAGGCAGAATTTAAGAGGGCACATATATTATATAAAAACTAAATTACTGGGTCCAATTGTTTTTACTGGCGATTTATAAAGTTAACTGTAACCAGAGAGCCCATTATATATCCATATATATCGAAGCCTAAATTATTGAATTATGGAGCTGTTAACAGGGAGGGGAGAGTTTCTAATGGGTATATAACATGCATTATTATCGGCCTATTACTTTTATCATTTACTTATATAGTGCCAATATATACTAACAGAGCCAAAGTCATTGACTTGCATGTACAAACTTCCATCAAGTCAGGTGGCAGGAATGTAGTGTAAAAAAATATATTTCCTGAGTAAATAACTGTTCTGGAAACAAAGGAAAGCTAAAACCAGCAAAGTTGCTGCAGCGTGTTGATGCCAGTAAAGTATTGGAGTTATTATTCAAAAAGGAGCAAGTAATATTTGTAAAACTTCTGCACCTTTTCTCTCCTCAGCCATGGATGTGATTGTTTACTTAGTGAATGATGAGGCAATTCCGCTTACAGTGGATGGCCTTTCAGTCTTGACAGCACATGAGTTGCACAGGATCATACGTGACTATCTCCATCTCCCTGATATTGCTCAGGAAGTGTTTGCATTATGGCTCATCTCTCCATTACTGGGTAAGAAGCATATAAATGAAACTGGCATGTTACATAGCTAAACTTTTATCCCAATAGTTTGTCCATTCACTTGTTTTTTTTTTGTTTGTTTTTTTTTTTCTAGAGGTACAACTTAAACCAAAACATCAGCCATACAAAGTCTGCAGACAATGGCATGATCTCTTGACACGTTTCACCAATTGTTCAGCAGAGGACATTCAGCAAGGTAAATTGTTTCAATGATGATCTTAACTTTGTGGCATTGGCAGTATTTGTTTTCTGCAGCTATGTATTGTACATAAAGCTACTGGTTGGGGTCTAAAATACAAATGCAATACAATATACATGCATGTATTGTCTTTAAACCTTCTCATGTTTATTTGAATTTACATATCACATGGCAGGTGATAGAAATTTTACAGCCGAAAGTAATTTCTTGGTTCTACAGCCCAGCTTCCTTTGACAACTGTTTATATAGAGCAGTTGTCGGCCCCACCTCCCCGCTACTCTGCTGTTTTGGAATAAGGTAGCGACGATAACTACCATTTAGACTGTTGATATGTGACAGTTTAGCTAACGTATATCAACTTTTTTGGTGGTGGTGGTGGTGGGGGGGGGGGGGGTGTTCTAAGGTTCCTGCAATGTCTTTCAATAGGGTTCCTTATAGGAAGTAGGTTTAAGGTTGTGTTGAGCTTCTGAAACTTATATTTCTCTGGCATCAATTGGGGAACACGGGGAAACATTGGCTTATGGAGTACAGGTTCCATGTGTGTGGGCACTTTATAAATCTTAACAGTTGTTCATTTTATTTCATATTTCCTTGTTAAAGAAAGGACAGAGGAGCGGCTGTCTGTATTGAAACACACAGCATGGATGGCTGTGCGCTGCTTGAAGTGGGGGATCGGAGGTACTGAGGGGGTGACTCCGCCAATGCCCCAATTACCCTCACCCCTCTGCTTCAAATGGCGGATTCCTCTGCAGGACCAGGCCACATTTCCGCAGACTTTCATTTTTATTTTATTTTTATTGTGTGCTGCTTCTCTCTCTTCTTGTATTTTTTTTTTTCTCCTATCTGTGCTCATCATGTAAAATAGGGGAAATTCTCGAGGGCTAAAGATGGGGTAACTTCTATGACTAAGTTTACCTGTGCCGACTGCAATGCTAAGTTGCCTTCTGTACAGCCTGGCTTTGGATGCTTTTTGTGCGCCTGGCATTGGACGATTTTGAGTCTTCCTTATTCTGGGGGTGTCCTAGAGTGGAGCTAGACAGTATTGTTAGTTAGATGGCAGGAGGAAAAACTGTTATCCATCTTGTTAATCCATCAAAAGCTAAGATGGCCAGGTTTCGCTTCTCCGTCAAGTCAATGGTTCAGCACTCCAGAGGGTAGTTTTCTGCACCCAGGGGTGGTGTGCAGCTGTTGGTGCCAAAGATCAAGATGGAGTCTATAACGTTGATTCACAGCATGGAACGGGACGAGTTCTTTGTGGCTTTGGACATCAAGGATGCCTGTTTACATGCTTCCGTTACGGATCTTCACCAAGATTGACAGCTCTGTTGAGGTCCAAGGGAGTGACTATCATTCTTTATCTGGACACTCTTCTCGTCAAGGCCAAGTCGCCAGCGATGCTTCTGTCCCATGTTCAGGTGATCGGACAGACCCTGGAATCCCACGTCTGGATTCTCAATTTCAAAAAGTCCAAATTGGTTCCGTCTCAGTTGATGATATTTTTGGGGTTTTTTCTTTGACACCCGAACAGTGTGTTCTTGCCACCGGACAAAATTCAGGCCTTACAAAATATTCCTGTCAGACAGACTTTGGTATACTTCTGCAAGAAGGTTCTGGCCAAGATGTATTGTCTTTCGAGGTGGTCACTTTAGCTCCTTTCCATAAAAGGATGTTTCAGCTGGAACGCTTGATTCATCAACGTTCTTCCCATGGCAGTTGGTTAGTCGTGGCGTCTGCTGCTCACACCAGACCTGCTAAATCAAGGACTGTTTCCACATTACTGTTTAGAACAGGCCTGTCCAACCTGCGGCCCTCCAGATGTTGTTAAACTACAAGTCCCAGCATGCCCTTCCAGCTATCAACAGGTTGTCTACTGGCAAAGCATGCTGGGGTTTGTAGTTTCACAACACCTGGAGGGCCGCAGGTTGGACAGGCCTGGTTTAGAACGTGTGGCTTTAATGTGTGGTTGTTGAAGCCATGCTCCATTGAGTAAAGGGTTTGTCTGAGCGTGCGGTGTAAACCACGCTTTTAACTAAAAAGCCAGATTCGCCCTAAAATTATCATAGGATCTGGAGAACATATATTGCCTGGTGTGTTGAAAGGAAGTGGTTCCCTACCTCTTCTTTTTGGTTGTCCATGTTACTTATGTTACAGGATGGCTTGGATGTTGGCTTACGCCTTAGCTATCTTAAGATTCAGGTGTCCGTTCTTTTGGCCTTCTTTCAAAGCTGTTCTTGCAGGGTGTACTTCATGTACAACCTCCGTATGTTCTTTCAGTGGCTCCTTGGAATCTTAATTTAGTTTTGAATGCTTTGCAACATTCCTCTTTTGAACCCTTGGACTCTGTGGACTTGAAATTCCTAACCTGGAAGACTGTCTTCCTTTATGACAATTTTTACAGCTAGGAGAGTTTCAGAGCTTGCAGTCATGCCCTGCAAGTCTCCTCTTCTGGTTTTCCATGGACATAGGGTAGTTCTTCAGACCTTACCTTCCAACCAACCTAAAGTGGTGTCCAGAATTCCTATTAATCAAGATATTGATATTTCGGCTTTGGTTAAGATGAAGGTCCTCTGAGGATGAGGGCGCTCTTTGGATGTGGTCAGAGCTTTGTGCACTTATGTATGTACTCAAGACTTTCACAGGACTGAGAATCTTTTGGTCCTCTATGATGGCCACAAGGGGCTGGTAAGGTTACTATTGCTAGATGGCTTACGGCTGTGATCCATCAGGCTTATCGTGGAGCAGGGCAGCCTGTTCCTGAGAATCTTTGAGGTCACTCCACCAGGTTGCTAAGTACTTCCTGGGCGGCGCGGCATGGCGCCTCGACAAAGTAGCTATATCCGGCGGCTACCTCGTCCTCCGTCCACACTTTTTTTTTTTTTTTTTTTTAATCCCCCTGAGTTTACATGTTCAATGTAAAATCAGGGATGCAAGTTTTGGGAGAAAAGTGCTTTACGCTGTTTCTTCTCAGTGTTCAATGCCGTCGTGGCAGCTTTGGGATGTCTCCAATGTCGTTCCCTCCACTGCCCTCCCCCCAATTGATTCCTGAGAAGATAGGATATTTATACTTATGATAAATCCTTTTCACTTAGCTCATTGGGTGCACTCCCCCTTTAAACTCTAAGTTCTCCTTTTGTGTAACCTGTTTGGTTCAGGAGGTAGTTGTTCCCTCCTTTTCTGTTAGTTTCTCTTTCCTTTTTTTTTTTTTCTCTCCATATCTGTGGGATTTGGTTAAACATAGGCGATCAGTTTAACAGGAGAAGGGTATCGCGGGGAAGTAGCTATGAACAACTGTTTGGATTCTTAAAGTGCCTATATGTCAAGGTCCCATACACCAGTGTTTCCCAGTCCTTAGGGACCCCTAACAGTGCTTGATTTTCAGATAATAAGTTAAATAATTAGAACCACCTGTGGATCTTTCAAAGTGTCAGTCAGTAATGAATACACCTGTGCTCCAGTAAAGAGATCTGGAAAACATGCATTGTTAGGGGTCCCTGAGGACTTGGTTTGGGAAAGACTGCCCTACACTATACCACAATGTTTCCTGGTGTCCTTCAATGGACTAAGAGAAAATGATTTATTGTAAGTTATACAAATCCTAATTTATATATTTATATTATTACTATTATAAGAGTAGTATTATAAGAGTTGTTCTAGTCACTGCTAAGAAAATACTTGTTGAAAACATGTTTTTATGTCTTCATTGCTTTTTCCAGTCATGTTATTTAATTCTACTTTCAAATGCTATATCCGGTTTTGAATTATTTATATTTGCAGCTATTAATAGGCATATAACCCTCCCAGTCAAAAGGAGTTCTTACTCAGGGTGCAGCTAAGCAAAGTCCATAAAATTAGGTGTACTCTTAAGACCTGACCCTTTTTATAGTCATCTACAGGAAACTGCAGGATTGTGCAACATTTATTTTTGTCTTCTGTTATTTCTTTACTCAGATGAACCATCCCTTCAGTTTCGCAGAAATATTTTCTTTCCTAAATCCAGAGAGCTTCAGGTGAGTTGAGAAACTTGTGTACGTTCAGTAAAGCATAGACATCATTATTTTTTATTTATTATTATTATTATTATTATTATTGAAGTCTTCTTAACATTAACAGGAGAGAGGATTGCCTTGCACCTGTCTTATGTCATGGTAAAATATAATTATTGCTTAAGAGTGACTTTTAAGCAAATTGTATCTGAAATGTTCAAGTGATTCAATAACAGAGTGCTCATATGTTGTTGTTGTTGTTTTTTTTCTTCAAATAAACACCATTAAACCAGCAAACCCACATTTATTTATTTTTTCTTTTTCTTGTAGTAGTAGTAGTAGTAGTATTTAGGAAGTTGAGTACCTTGCATCATTTTTCTTAGCTGTCCTGCAAATCATTATCTCCTTTTCAAAATCTCTCTGGAGGGGAGTCCAATATGGCTGCCAGTCACATACACTCGCAACTCTTGGCATGTAATGTGAAGACAGAGGGAAGTTTTTACAATTCCAAAAGAGTTCCAAGCTCTCTGCTCACTATATCATGTGACTGTGGTTGCTATAGTCGCATGAAATTGAGAACTGCACAATTAGAAATTGTTATGGTAAACACACACACAGATCAGCTGCAACTTTAAAATCACTTAACTTGTCAGTGAAGTGAATAACATTGATTATCTCATGTATTATGGTACCTGTCAAGTGGTTTTGCTATATTAGGCAGGGATATATGTGAACAGTCAGTTCTTGAAGTTGATGTGTTCCTGGTATAAGTGGTTAGTACCTACCAAAAGTGGTCCAAGGACAGCTGATGAACCGGCAAAAGGGTCATTGATACCCAAGGCTCATTGATATGTATGGGAATTGAAGGCTAACCAGTCTGGTCCAAACCCTCAGAAAAGCTACTGTAGTACAAATTGCTGAAAAAATGAATGCTGGCTATGCTAGAAAGGTGTTGTAACACAGTGCATTGCAGCTTGCTGGGTATGGGGCTGAGTAACCGCAGACTGGTCAGAGTACCCATGCTGACGCCAGTCCACCACCAAAAGCACCTGCAATGAGCGCCAGAACTGGACCATGCATCAGTGGAAGAAGGTGACCTGGTCTGATGAATCACCTTTTTATTTTACATCCTGTGGACGGCTGGGAGCGTTTGCGTAGTTTACCTGGGGAAGAGATGTCACCAGGATGCACTATGGGAAGAAGGCAGCCGGCGGAGGCAGTGTGATGTTCTGGGCAGTGTTCTTCTGGGAAACCTTGGGTCCTGGCATTCATGTGGATGTTACTTTGACACATACCACCT
This sequence comes from Mixophyes fleayi, assembly GCF_038048845.1. Taxonomy (NCBI): domain Eukaryota; kingdom Metazoa; phylum Chordata; class Amphibia; order Anura; family Limnodynastidae; genus Mixophyes; species Mixophyes fleayi. The sequence continues at coordinate 7,875,125 of NC_134411.1, read as the reverse complement.
ACCTAAACATTGTTGCAGACCAAGTAGACTTCTTCATGGCAATGGTATTCCCTGATGGCAGTGGCCTCTTTTAGAAGGATAATGCGCCATGCCACACTTTTGATCGGGAAATGGTCTGAGGAAGATAACAAAGACTTCAAGGTATTGACTTGGTCTCCAAATTTCCCAGATCTCAATCTGAACGAGCATCTGTGAGATGTGCTGGAAATTTTTTAGTTCGAGCCATAGAGGCTCCACCTTGCAACTTGGAGGACTTAAAGGATCTGCTGCTAACATTTTGGTGCCAGAGGCCAATATATTATATTTTATTACTTAATTTATCATGCTAATATAATATTAATAGTAAGGGCACCAACAAAAAAACATGTTATGCCTTATAGTTGTGACCCCTGTTCATATTATGTCTCATACTTTCTTTTGGAGTCAGCACACTTGTGTTTTGGTCCACAATGTAACCTGGATGTTGCTTCACTAAAACAGCTGAATTTCTTTCAAAATACAATTTTAGTAACTGGTTTATATATAAATATATATATATGTCATATGTACTTCTTAAACAAAGGTATCATAAATGTTTGTAATATCCATAACCTACACTATGAAATAAAATTAGGATTCCTATTTCTCCCAAAAAATGAAGGACCACTAATTTAGTCCTTTCCCACAGATATTTTAGCCATTTTTAAATTTTATTATCATATTTCCGTACCTAAAACTTGCAGCCATAGGGAGGAATTCAGTTTGCCGCGTTACAGCTGAAAGTAACGCAGCCTGTGCACTATTACTGTAATAATGCGTGTAATTACCATTAATACGGTAACTTCAGCACCGGCTTTTTGCTCAGAGCCGCGAGCAGAATGGGTTAAAATTAACATAATAACTGTAATGGGTTTAGCGCAGTGTTATTCTTGGGGGAATTGAATTCCCCCCCCCCCCCCCCCCTTAATGTTCCTAATTGTAGGAACAACTCAGCAATATATTGTAAAGTTAAGAAAATGTCTAGTATATTGTGCAAGGTTTTTTTTTGTTTTGTTTTTATAAAATAGGCTTCTTGAGAATTTAATTCTTGTGTGGAACATGGCCTGAAGTGACCATTGTGTTTTGTAGTATGCTGTTAATCATGTAAGATTTGTAGCCAAAACTATAGCAAACGGGTATTTGCATCTGACTGTTACATGATGATTGGACCCTTTTTATATAGATCTCTAATGAGGAAATATTGCGACTACTGTATGAGGAAGCCAAGTACAATGTCCTAGAGGGCAGGTACCCATGTGATGTGGAGGATTGTGAACTTTTGGGTGGTCTAGCTTGCCGGCTAGAGCTGGGACCATATAATGAAGAAAAACATAAACCTTCTACATTAAGGTATGGTAATATGTTTCTGTATTCATCTTATCTTTTAGCTTTTTATGTCCTTTTATCAACTGTTGAACAAATTTTGAAACTTGACTGTTGATAATCTCCTCTATTGAAAATCTTCTACTGCTAATTTTTTTTATGATCCACCTGTATTCTGGCCATCTCGACTTCTGAACAACTTTTATTGATCTCAGACAGTGGATAGACAGCAGTGCTTATTTATTTAGTATAATCTACAAATTGATAGCTAGAATCTGATTGCTTGCTATAGGCAACATCTCCACTTTTTCAAACCCACAGTTTAGAAAATATACCCCTTTGTCCTAATTTCGTTATAAGCAATGGTCAAAGTGGACATTTAGAAGTGACTGTATAAAAAATGTAATGGGGAATGTAAGTGAATGGAATTTGATAGTTTTGCAATGAAGGCAGTAGGAGAACACCCCCACTTCAACCACTGGTTGTAAGTGTGGTGACATCAGGCTGTTCCTTTTGTGTGTGTTTGTATGTTGAAGTGCAACTGCTGAAATGCATTTGGAAAGTGCAAAAAGTAGACACTCTCCTACTCCTAAACCATAGTGAACAAGAAATACCCCAGGCTTGCCTAACTCCCTCTATTGGAAATTTCAAGCTTTTTCACCCCTGCAGATGCTCCATCTTAGACCAACAAATCTATGTCTATCCCCATAAAACTGGGTGAATTATCACAACAGCAGCACCAAACGTCACATCTCTAGTTGAATCTTATGGTCTATGTCCCAATTTCCTATATTATGACTCTTTAAATTTTTAATTCCTTCCAATATCATTGACCAGATTTTACAGGTCCATGACTGCTTTAAAAACAGGTTTATTCAGTATACACACTCTCCTATTCTGTCCTATGACTGGTTTCCTCCTACTTAAAACCCTCCTTGTCCACTTCATGCTGGTTTTTTTTCTTTTAATTGTAACGCAGTCTACTTTTGTCCATGCCTCATGTCTTCGTACCATCTGATGGGGCAGAAGAATCCTCCCTGATTCATTAAAAGGCACCCCGCTAAGCCAAGAATTGCATAATTCAGTTGTTAATTTAAGGAGTGTGGTTGACATGGGAAATGGCCAGGATCGCGGTCTGGTGGCTCACACTGCAATGCGACAAGCGTCGCTTGCTAACTGTGAAATAAAGAACAATAAAACAATTTTTGCTGCAATGAGCAGCACATAAAAAAATCTGCCCTACTCCCAAAAAAGTGGGGAAATATGTATGGAGGGTTATAGAGAGGGATGGGGAAAGTAATAGGATACAAACGAGTTTCAGTTTGAAAAGTGCTTACTATTCCAGCACGGCACCCTCTATACCCCCATGGTTAGCAGTGTCCCCCAAATTGGATGAACGAGAAAGGAAAATTGATTAATAATTCTAATTTTCCTGTTTATCCCTTGTTGGCTCTTACCTCTAGGTACTGTTTCACTAAGGAAGGCATAAAACACAAAAAAAGGTTCAAAACATTAGTCAAAACCCAATTTTTACAGTTTTTACAACTGACTGTAGGACACTGTCCAAATGCCCAAACTTTAAATGCCCTGAAGATGAGGCTGCTATAGATAGATAGATATGTGTGTTAAAAATGTGAGTGTTTTAAATTACACACTTAAGATAAGTGTTTTTTTCTTTTGCTACTTGCATTCATTGTACAAGATTTGAAAATAGACTGAGCAAGCTTCCCCTGAGCCACATTGTCATTGCTTTATTTATTCATTTGTTTTATTTATTTATTTTAATGTGTGCGCACATCTATATACACCAAATGAAAATGCTTGTTTCAGCCACAGTTGTCCAGAGAAAGTCATGGTTGGCAATTGAACCAGTCATATATATGTGAACCACTTGCACTACTCCCATACACTCATTGAGAGCAGAGGTGCTAATAAGCTCCCTCTATTCAAACAACTAATCTAAGGAGTGGCAGATAGTGTTGGACTCTTTATCCTTATAGGTGGCCTTCATTGTGTTAGTTATAAAGCTGACTTATTATATTTAAGGAGTGCCAACTGTAAACTTTGACCTTCTTTCAAGCGTCAATCACTATCTTGTTCATTCTGTTTAAGGAGCAATAACTACTAATACTGAATGAATCATTTTCAGCTGCTTGATGGCTGCAGCATTTGTTTTTCCATTTAACATCTAATACCTGGTTTATAAAAAAAATAAACTAATTGACCAAGTGTATTCTGAATGGTCTTATTAAAACTATTTTCATAATCTTGATAAAATGGTGATGCCCTTTGAATGGCGCAAGATGCTGCCCGCACACAAACCTATCACAGTTGTACTTAACTGTGAAAATATCAAAGCTCATAAAGGGAAACAATGAGCACTTCCAAAACAATATAACCCAAATAGAGCTAAACTTGTAAAGAATAGAACACAGAATAAAATATATTAAAAATCCAAAGGATTATCTTCAATGTTCTTATGCTATACACTTGTACGAGTCCTAGATCAACAGGAAATACATATTGCTGGCAAAATGTATGGACTGGAGTGAATATTTATACAAGAGGAAAGTGGATTGAATGAGGACTCTTACAAGTGTATACCGTAAGAATATTGAAGGTATTCATTTGGACTTTTAATATATTTTCTGTTATGTTCTCCATGATTTTTGAACTATTTGGGCTATATTGTTTTGGAAACACATTGCTCATTCCTTCCTTTTATTTGAGCTTTGTGTTTTCAAAACCTGTTCACTGTTTTGTGTTTTGTATTTGTGTTTTTTTGGGGGGAGTTTTTAGTGGTATATGTTTTCTAACAAAAGCCTTTAGCATTTGGATTAACTGGTCTTTTTAAGAGAACACATCAATCAGTATTTCTTTATGAAGATTGCCTATTTATTTATTTATTTTTCTAATTTCCTTACGCGTTTTTGAAGAAAACAAAGTTGTCTTGGTGCTTCTGTTTCAGACCCAAGCTGGAGTACTTTCTTCCCCCACACATATGTAAAAAGAGGAATGGATTACTGACTGTGTTTAAGATTGGAGGAAGTCGCCAGGCGAGTTTCGAGCAGACACTGCTGAATACATATAAAGCAGTTACAGAAAATGTTATATGTGGAGAGGGAGAGGCAACGAACTATAAGGAGTATCTGAGGAAGTGCCATGAACTCCCCTACTATGGGTAAGGAGAACTTGGGTGGATAAAAGGGAGAGCACTAATGGAGTATTTTATATGTTACATAGCACTGTATTCTCTGTTTGTCTTCAGGTGTGCCTTTTTCCTGGGGGAAGTTGAAAAGCCTGCCCAAGGAATCCTGAACAGGAATGGACGCAAGACTGTATCCGTGGCTATTAATATGGAAGGTGTATCTGTTATAGATCGAAAGGAAAAGGTGCTTGTATATGATGACTTCAAGAGCTCTTTTTATAGTTGTTTTGTTTTTGTGTGTGTGTTTGTTTTTTTTATATACAGTAAATGAGTAATATATGTAGAATGTGTAAGATCTGGGTCGGCGATGAACAGTCATCTGAAATTCCTCTCCTAGCACTTTGAAGCCCTGTCTCCCCTCGCACTATGGTAAAGCTACATCCAGTTAGAGAATTATAGTTTGACTCCTCAGTGCTTCTGTGACTTCTCACTGATCAGCAAAGAGATGCACTGGTTCTATGTCAAATGCTGGGTGGGTCAATTGAAATTAATATTAATTACCTGCCCAGCTATTATACATTCAATCTGGTGATGGGCCTCATTTTAATGGTGGCATAAGTATATTATTTATTTTTAAAAATATGCTAATAAACTATTTGTTACAATTTATTGTATGTTTGAATAATGTAGAAGGTTCAGTTTAGAATTAGTAGATCCGTAAATAATTTTGACACGTGTCCAATTACTAGACTGTAAGCATTCACAAGCAGGGCCCTCGCTACCCTTTGTCTCACATCTGCACCACCTCTTTTTTTGTGTGATTGTATTTTCGATGATTTGGAACTTGACTTCTGGTGCCTTACAACTTAACAATGGTGATAGACCAGTTTCTATAGTGCTTTTGACTTAGGTTAGAGCACCCCATAGTGTTTAGTCTTCATCCCCTTCTTGTCTGAGATCCTTAAGTTGGAGAAGATAGAATACTTGTAACCAATAAGATCATCGAATGTTCACAGCAGCAGGAAAGGAGTGTGCGATCTTATAGGAGGCAGTGTCATGATCTAAGTAAGGGAATGGAGGAAAGAGACACCATAGGCTGTGTTAGATAGGGGAAACAGCGGGATGCCGAATAACACAGAGAAGTTGGGCTCTTGTCCAAATTTTGCAAGAACGTTGTGGTATTAAATGTATCTGTGTGGAAAGGTTTATACATCAAACTTGTTTGCCTTTTGTTGGTTTCAGGTCATTATCAGAAGTCTGCCCTGTCATTCCATGTATATTTTCTTACTATCTTCTGCTGGTGTGTTTGTCTTTCTAATTTTTCTCCCTCCCTGATCCCTCCTTTGAATTTGTAACCACTAAACCGGATACTAAGGTTAACTCCTCACCATGTATGATGTTCATATATGAACAAATGTAGATAGATGTACAGTGTATTTATGGCCTTTGATCACTGAAATTGGCTTTCTACAACCTTTTTGTCATTGATTTGAGGGGATGTATATTATGGGTCTATGAAAGCACAGTTTTGCATAGAAAGCAAAATGGTTTACTGTAAGTGCTCCTATTTCCAAAGGTTATTTCTTTTAGATCAAGGTTGGACAAAATAATGAAGAAGTTATGAACATGTTGGTCAAATCTTGGAGATAAGGATTATATGCACCTATTGACCAAAATGACCCCAAAAAATTGAGTTCTAACTTTTAAATAAACATTTTTTTTAAAAAAAAATATAGCGCCTGCATGGCTTTTGGGATTTGTTCTTTTATCAATTAAACTTAATTTTATTTCTTTATTATAAATATTTCTGTGAATGTGATCATTATAATTTAGTTTTACAGTCTATATTGTTCTAACAAAATGTGTACATTTGTACCCATATTTGAGGCCATGTATTTTTTCAAAATAAATTTAGACATCCATTATAATATGAAATTCACCTAATAAAGTCTTGCTTTTCTACTCCATCCCAGCATATCTTGATAAGCCTGAAGTTCTCTGAACTGTCCTGGGATCACACATATCCAGATGAAGAAGAGCACATTCTATGGCTTGAATTTGATGGTGACAATGAAGGAACGCCAGTAAACAAGTTGCTTAAAATATTTTCCAAACAGGTGATATTCCCTATCGTAACCACCATCTTTGTTTAGGACAGGGTGTGTTTATAGTGAAGGACTTATCTCTACTGCTATATGTGACTTGGTATTCAAGTTGTACAATTAGTAACTGGGCTACTCATTAATCTTGAAAACCATGAGTCCTCTGAGAAATACTGGATTTGCTAGCAAAAAATAAACTTTATATTGAATAAATGTAAATTGTTTGTATCATACAATATTAAAATGTCTTGCTATGAGTATTTGGAAGTGTAATTGGCATGTGTATACTGTTCAAGTTTACATATTACTTTAAATTTGCAAAATAGCTTTTCTTGGCCCCGTTCCACATCATATAATAGAGGTTAGCTTTATTTTATCCTGATTAAAAAAAAACAACAACTTTTTAATGTCACAATTTTACTTTATTAAATAAATAACCCTAGATGTCTTTTTCCAGGCTGAGCTGATGAGTGGTCTGATTGAGTATTGTATAGAGCTTGGTCAAGGTATAGAGTTACTGTCTCCAGACTCTGCTCCCAGGAGTTCACAAGTTTCTGAGAAGGGCACCAAACTACGTAGACAAGACAGTGTCCTGTGTAACCGCATGAAACACCTCACTACTATAGATTATGTTGACGACGGTAAGTGAAGATGATATTGGGAACCAAATAAATGTCAGACTGATGTTTGGGTTTCTGTGTGCAACCTGTGGATTGAGTCCCCAGACAGTGTCACAGTATCTGATTTTTGTTTTTTGGAGTCCGCAACAGGATCCTTTCTTATGGGGTTTTGGAGCAGTGACACATTGATGCTTAAGGATCCTGATTTAAAAAAAAAAAAAAAAATTTTGATGGGACAGTGACAGAAATTGAGTCAGGCTAACCAATTTCTTCCATTATTTTTTTTTTTTTTAGGCACTGAAATCAAACGTGTGAAGCCCAAAAGAGCAGCATCCTTTTTCTCTCGACAGTCAACCCACGGCTATGCATCTGTGCAGCCTTCTGAGACCTCTGAGCAGAGCTGACCCTTTCAGCAATAGATTGCAGAGACCAAAGAGACTTGGAAAACACTAATCCCTTAATGTTCATTGTACGGACCAAGCCAAAAAAGGAAGAACCCTAACTGTTGTGCCTTATAATATTGCTGCTATGCCTTCAGAGATGGCCCATCAAGGTTGCCAGGATGTAGCAGATATTCAGACAGGTTTACTGTTCTATTCTAGAGTAAGTTGGTTTTATTTTTTTGTTTTTTGTTTGTTTTTTTTGTAGCAAAGACCTATTTTCTATCACCAAGTTGGATAATTGTGTGGTCAAAAAGGAAATTAGATCATTGCCTCTTATTTGTTATAGATCCAGTTGTAACAAATGAACCAATGACATGTAATTAATGGCAAATGTAAGTAAATTATGTCATATTATCATGACAGAACTTGAGTTATTTGACATTGCTTATGGTTTGTTTTAACGTTTCTCTGAAGCCAAATTCTTCTATTTCTTGTCTCTTGAAATAACCTAAGAAAAATAGCATGTTTCAAATGTATGAATCCATTTCAATATTTGGAAATCCATTTGTGCTCCAGCTGTAGTTTCCTTCCTTACTTTGCTGTAGTTTTAAAATAGCAATTTATCAGAAGGGATTTAATAATTTGAACAGTTATTCCAAATAAAATATTTTGACTGGGCCTTAGGGTTAGTCTATATCGGGTGCTTGTGTTAACGGTCTGCACCGACGCAGTACAACTAAATTATGTAAAACTGATTCTTGTTCCCTTTATTCTGAAATGGCCATTATGGTTCAACTAGATGGGGCATTGAAGGCTTTCAGTAAAGAAATCATGTTGACTGGAGTTTGTTTACTACACATACCTATAATATTTTAACTGGATTGAAAACAAATAAATGTATGTATTTACACATGATTTTTTCATTAATATATACTTTATATACTCTTGTTTTCAATTGGTTTGTTATACATTGCAGTATACTAATAGCCAATATTAAAGTCAATAAGACTTGGTTTTACCTAACATTTTGCAAGTAAATGCACATGTGTTTCTACTGATCCACACATTAAGGAAAATCTATTTTATTTCTTTCATGATCATTATAGAGATGGCTACATGCTGTGTTTTTGACCACTGGTAATGTATGCACTTAGCGCTTGTTTAGGTACGAAGTCAATCATGGCTGCACAGGCTATGTGTTGAGTAAGACTGTTTTCTATATTGCCTGACTAGATAGTTTTATGTTCACTTTTTTATATTGTAACTTGATTTGTACTAACAATATTTGAAAATAAAGACTGTGTGCAGCACCCTGTTGTCTAGAGGATTGTTTTTGGAAAACCTTGCATAAAAGCCAATGGCTTAAGGCACAGGAAGAATAAATAATGAGATGTATGCTAGGAGGGTGTGCCAAACTTATTTTCCTGCTTGTGTTATTAGAAGGGTGGGAGAGTAAGTGAAAGGGAGGTATATACTTAGTAAGACTGCACATGTCCCAGCATGATTTCTTCAGGAAGTCAATAGAAAAATTGTCTGTTTACTTTGCATGCTTTGCAGCTGATGTACTTGATAAGTTGAGTTCCCATTGGGCTTCCTATGTTTCTGCTAGCTGTTATCTAAGATGCTCTGTTAACAGAATACAGTGTTGTACCGGATTATTATTTTCAGAATGTACAAGTGGCACAAACCGAATGTTGAGCCTACTCCGTACAGAAATATAAATAAAACGAAGGCTGCATACATACTGGTGACCTAATCTGGAATATCCTATGCTGCATTTGTCAA